>NW_008621215.1:0-10227 GCF_000691845.1 Merops nubicus | reverse complement strand
AGAGACTGCAGCACTGTGGGGCTCTCAGCTGACTCACTGCAGCTGCAACGAGACTTGTCCAATTCAAATTGCTTTCTAAACCAGTAATTCCGAGCATTCAAGAAATCTGATACAAAGAGGCAGCCGCTCTTTCTCCCTCCGGGCCTTCCTGAAGCTGTGCCTTTGTTGCAGAAAAAGCCCTGAGGCATTGGAAGAGGACAGCAGCAATTCAGTAGCCTTTTTACATTAAAGAGGGATTTCCATACAAAAGCAGTCTGCAGGAAAAGGAGATTTGAAAAGTGAATTCCTCGGCATTGTGATTTTCTTTTCCTGACCTTTTGGTTAGTAATCCCACAGCTACAGGGGTGTTCTGGAGAGGTCTTTCCCTCCACGACCTGCTTCTGCAACAAACCAGTATCGCCAACTGATTTCCAAAGGCAAATTACAACCATACCAGGGCATTTCTGGGCAGAATCCAAATGAAGGAGGGGCTTCAGGATAAAGCACAGGATGGCAGGAGGAGACGAAAATTACCTCTTTGGAAATCTCAGGGCAGGAACATCTCATTTTTAAAGTCTCTGTATGGAAGTCTCACTTTAATATCAAGAAGTAGCTGAACACCCATCCTCTGGCTAAGAAAGAGGAATATTTCTTGCACTTTAACACAGGAATAACGATGAACATTCACTTTGCTGTCTGCAGTTCAAGCAAGTGTTAGGGACCCATCATGCGGAACAAGGCTGTTAGATCACTTCAGGGCTCTCTACTAATTAATTAGTACTGAAGCATTACAGATTAATCATATGCAGTCAGATTCAACAGAGTGTTTGGTCAGAGCAGTTTAATGCAACGTAGTTTTACCTTCCTAAACTGGAGGGAGAGAATCTGCTGCTTGATAAGCTAAGCAAAAAAACAGCATAAAAACCATTAGACAGAGAAGCATGGAAAGGAGCTGAAAAAAACAAACCGTTACAGAGACGTATTAATGATGAGTCGTTTTGCACAGGTCAGAGTTCCTATTAAAAGAAGGTACAGCTGCCTTACTCAGGCTGACTGCCAGGACGAGCAAGCCACAGCGTCAAGTGAAATCAAAGGCTGTAAAAATGAAATGGTCGTTAACCGCAGAGAATCAGTGTAAGGACTTTTCTAGAAGTAAGGTTTCTGAGAAGCAGCACCTGAGCCTTCCATGCACCACCCGCAGCGTTGTGCTCAAAGCAGGCAACTCCACCGCGGGAGACGTTCGATTAAACAGCAGGCGGGAGAGTACAGACCGTGGCAAGCTCACTTCTCTGCTGGCAAGCAGGTGGCCTGAGCTGGTCACCCTCTGTGCTTCCAAGGACAGCTCTTTGGAGAAGCTGAAAACTCTCTGGTCACTATACACCGCTTCCCAGCTTGCCAACCAAATCACTAAGGTCTGGCAAAAAATTAAAATAAAATAAAAGAAGTAGACTTTACAAGAAGCTACAGGTTGTGCTTTCTCTGCAAGAACATGTTAAAACGTTAACCAATTAAAAAACCCAAACAAACAAACACTCAAGTTCTGCATGAAGGACACCGAGATGAGCTACTTACCATTGGCCACCAGCTCTCCCAAAGGAGTGTCTTCAAGGACTCGTGCCCTAGCCAAAAGGCCACGTTGCCTTATTGTGGCAGCAGCCCCTTGCAGGCTGTAGGAAATAACTTCCCGGTGTCGACCCAGAGAAGTGAGGAGCAGTTCCTCACACCCGGAGCTCACCCATATGGCAGTCAAAAGCCTAACACTCACTGGGTACCAGCTGGTCAACAGCACATAAGCTCAGTGATGCAATCACACTGCGATTCATGTTAGTTATGCCTATGCAACAACCTTACCATGCAGCCTCAGAAATGACTGCAGTGTAGACAGCCCATTTGGGATGTAAGGAGTCAGACTCCCACATTGGTACCTGCTGACAAACCAAACCTTCTCAGCTTTGTGCACTGAAGTCCACCATTGAACAACCAAACTTAGTGCTTTACAATGATGCTACAGAAGACAGAATGAAGAACCAAGAAAGGGGCAGCTCCTCAGATCTCCTACCCAAATGACCACATCTGGGCTCTGTGTGAGTCCCAGTTGTGTGGAAGTCTGCAGGACTTCAAGTCTTGCCCTAAAAATGACAACAAAGGGTCTCTGAAAACTGCTCCTGTCAACCACACAGCACTTCTGTCTGTGGAGGCAGAACCTCCACGTGAATAGTAAGTGAAAAAGTAGTTCAGCTTGAAAGCCTGACACTATACAAAAATAACTGCACATTTTCATTCGGAAAGAAACCGAGCACTCTGAAGAGCTCCCTGACTCCTTTCCTTCAGATCAGGAAAGCAAAGACAGAAGAAGTTTTAGACAACTGCTCAAGAATAGCTTTAATCCAACAAACATAGGTGGCACGTGCCCTTCAGGTAGTGGCTTCACCCTCTCCACCCCCAGCTGCACAATCCTGATCCCTCCTCAGTGCCAACTGCTGCTCACAGAGCCAGAAAATTAGCAGATCAGGCATGATCCAGCTGGAAAAATCAAACACCAACCAGAACAGGCTGAGGATCAGCCACCTGATCCAGCTGGCCCATAGGAGAAGTCAGACAGAGGAACTTTGTCTTTCCAGTCGAGCATCACCACTCAGGGCATGAGCCCCGTGTCCTTTCCAGCACTGCAAGACACACTTTTGCATTACCTGCCTCACTGACCAGCACGTCACCTTGTCCTCATCACGCCCAGTCACCCTAACAGCTTGCAGAGCTCAAATTGCACCTCCAGCTGCCCTCACCCTGTCCTGACCTCCCAGGGGGATCAAGCTTCCTCCTCTCCACAACCCTCCCAAGCACAGCCGCCTCAGGTGATCCTGGGGCCAGCAGCACCCATGCACTGTGTCCTCATGCTCTGTCTACCTAGAAACACCAGTCATGGGCTTAGAGTCTCAGCCACCAGCTTTTCAATAGAAAATGAACCACAAAATATTTAGCATACCACTGCAATGTAGAAACGTCCTTTTAGCCTCCAGGAATACTACAGACTTGGGCGTTGCTCAAGGAACCAGCAGGGAAGATCCTAATATGCATGCTGGAGAATGCTGGTAGAGGCAGAAGTGTAGTTTAATCATCCTTTCTTCCATAAGACATATGGGAAAGTGTCTCAGCTTGGCCACAAAGAAAATCACTCAAATAGCAAGAGTCAGAATGAAAAGCTCCTGTGCCACGAACCCTTTGTGCTCATAAGTGTGATCAAATGCTGAACACCATCAGTACTTTTTTTAATCCCCAGTATTGAGCACAAACCCTGGGTTTTATTCACTGCACATCCTGAACCACAGCACCGAATATTGCACCGAGAGTCTTTTGAGAAGCCTTGATATTATCAAAAGAAAAAGGCCATTATCATGAAGATCCACGTATTAACTGAAGTTTAACCTCAATATGCTAAGGAACGAAGCAAAATTTGCTTTTCAGACGAGAGTATTAAGCCCAGGGAGAGTAAGATCAAATTGTGAATGCTTCAGCCAGCAGGCAGCTGGCACTTCACTTTCATCACTCTCACAGCATGTCTGCACAGAGCATGATGACCACCTCAGACTCTTAAAAACATCTACCTGCTTGGAAACGTGGGACTCCAGAGCAAGGCATGACAGAGATCCTCGTCTGATAGTCTCTGGGATTGGGCTGTCTGTGTCCTCAGCTCCCCAGAGACTTGTTAGTGCACACGGTACAGGATGCTCCTAATGAAATGCAGCATCAGCAGCAAATGTGTCTCCCCCGAGGAAGCTTGGGGCCATATTAGTGACTAGATGAAAGTAAATGCTTATCTTGACCTGAGGAACACATCTAAAGTGGGTGAATCAAGGCCTAAAGGTACTGGGTTCTCTCTACTGGAGAAGAGGAGCTCAGACAGGTCACCCCAGGCACGTCCAGCATTGGTGGGAGGAAAGCCTCCTCAGGCACCTTGCATCTTTGAGCATCTTATGGACTTAAGTTGTGCCAGGGGAGGTTTTGATTGGATATTAGGAAGAATTTATTTCCTGAAAGAGTGGTGAGGTGTTGGCCCAGGCTGCCCAGGGAAGTGGTGGATTCATCATCCCCGGAGCGGTTCCAAAAAACATGTGGACGTGGCACTTGGTGACGTGGCTTAATGGTCACCATAGTGCTGGGTTGATGGTTGAACTTGATCTTATAGGTCTTTTCCAACCTGAATGATTGTATGATTCTGTGAACTACGAAGTGAAACAGGTTTGGTTATTAACGGCTGTCGCACTGGCCCATAGAACCATACCTTCCTACCATGTACCTTCTACCAGCCCCAGTTCTTCTTTAAATTCTGTTTTACCAGATGCTTTCAAATTCCATTGGACATTTATCATCCTCTTAAAGGTTTTAGCCAACTACTCATAATTTTCTTGGGAAGTGAAGACAGTCTTACCCATTTTTCATGCACTTGCCAAATTTAAGTCTTGCTGCCAGGGCAGGAGGCAGAACTGTCAACACCATTCACTTTTTTTAATTACTAAAAATATTGCTCAAGTTGATGGCCTGGGCTGGTTCATCACCCCACTGGCACTGAAAAGTTAATTGCTTGAAAAAAATAGATTTTAAATCCCACACCTTTTCTAACCCTCCAGTGCAATCACTGCATGAAATTCTCCTCTTTCTGCATTTCTTCTCCTTGAGATAATGAAATCTTTCTCCTTTCAGCTCATGTCCTCCTATGGAAGCCAACAAGAGCTCAGGAGACCCTGAAATAGGCTTCACAGTGGCTCCATCCTCACATGGACTTGAACTGCTTGAGCTGCAACAGCCATTAATATATTTCAGTGCTCTCCACAGCAAAAAAATTGAGCCACACAAGCTGTTCATTGCAGCAAGTAACGAGCGGAACGTGCCAATGACAGCAAAGCTGAGACCTCCGCGTCATGTTTTGACAGAAACAGCATTGCACAAAAGCTCCTCAGAAGAGCCCACTGAGAATCAGGCAGCCCTTCCAACCCGGGAGCAGGACAGAGGGATGGCCCTGGCAATCCCGTACGGACGTTCCCTCTTGCTGAGACTCTGACCCGTGACATTATTTGGCATGTTTTGCACATGCAGACTTCCAAGTATAAGATTTCATATGAACTTCTCTGCCTCCAAGGTTAACATGATTTGAGACAAACACAAGGCACTCAGAATGTCTCCTCACCTGTCAGCAACAAACCATTCCCAACATTTAAAAGCCTACAAGAAGGCTTTCATGTACATCTGGTTATCTGTTAGGCTTCTTCTCTGCCATGTGTCCTACTTCTTATCAAGCACTTCATGCATACACAGAACAAGTGTGTTTGTGTTTCATATACCATGGCAGTAATTATCAGCCACCCTGCGATAATGCGGCTACGAGTGCTCGGGAGCTGTACAAGATACATTGTTATTTTACAGACTGGAAAAATGGGTGGATTGAGTCTTTGCTTGTCAAGGTCACGGAATGAATCGATGTTGGAGCTGGAGAAATATGGCTTTTTTTCTGCAGGTAATTTACTTTGAGCTGAGATGAACATGGACTCACATGTAACAATTTAAAACTAGATTTCATTAACAGACAAGGTAGAAAACAATAAATTAAGTTCCACGTTCCTGCATCAGCCCCTGTAACACTCTGATGGCTCAGATCTGTGTATTTTAACTCCGAATTAATTATTGCTGTCTTTATGGTCCAAATTAATCTGGTAGCTAGTTAAAAAAAAATCAAGGAATGAGAAAGGACACAAGAGAGCAAAGCAAATATTGGACAAAGAGATGCCCAGGAAAGTTGACGTTTTCCTGATAATTCATTGTGTGTAGAAGATTTTTGTGGCTGTGGGTAAGAAGTAAAGCAAGGTGAAATTATAGTTGTTTGTAACAGCTCTTCTGCCTTCTTCTTCCTGGACCAGGCAATGCTGTGAAGTGTGAGACTGAGTCAGTCTGAGGTAACAGCATCATTCACCCCAGACCTTCCTCTCCTCACTGAAACAGAGTGAGGACAGAGCAGGTTATAATTCCACCACCTGGAAACTGCCTCTGCTGTAGCACAAGAGGTGCCTCGTTCAGAGGAGACCACGCTTTCCCCTCCACGCAATCAGCTGGGATCCCAGGCCTGGGAAATGTCTCCATTTATGAGGTTTCCAGAGAAAAGCAAAGCTCACACTTGTATATTCTGTATTTTAACAGTGCTCCTGAAGGACACTGTTTTCCCAGCTCCACATCTTGACCTTCCAGCCTAAGTTATCAGCTCATCAGCCTATATACTCAGCACTGCTTGGCTTTCTAGGACATATGGACAGCAGGCTTTAGAAACGGGTGTGAAAAATGCAGCTTGGGATTATGATTCAGTGTGCACAGCTGCCAAGGACCTCATCCAAACAAGGTATCATTCTGCAGGTAATTACACTAAAAGGAAAAAGATGCCTCTACCCTAAAGATCCTACTTCTTCCATCGATGGAGATGAACCCATCGATGTTTTTCCAGTGGGTGCTGGGTATCCCTCCTTTCAGAGTTTAGGACACTTCCACCTGATGAGACAAATGGACCGAATCCCCTCAGATGCCACAGGGTTTTTTGAGAGAGAGTTACACCACTTGTTGCCAGGAGCAAGGTCCTATAAGAAGCTACAGGCACACAGCTGAAGAGGCAACTCCCTCAAAGAAAGCTCAACATGCTTTTCAGGAACTAAGCACTCCTGACTTTTCAGCTCACTTTATTATAGTAACAGATCTCTTACCTTCATCTGCTTACTATGTGCAAAGCAGGAGGTACAAGACTGGGAATGGTTTCTAGCCAGAAAAGCCAGGTGGCAAAGGCCCTCTCCTGAGCTCAACTGCCATAACCAGAGACAGCCGTCCAAGAAAAGATCAGAGGCAATGTCACTATACTCTATAAATATCTGCATATGATGAAGCTATGACAGGAGAAAGATATGAAGCAAGGAGGCAATGCTGTAACGAGACCGAGGAGCAGACATCTGCATCAGACGAGAGGTGCAGATCGCTTCCAGCAGAGGAGTTTAACTAGGACTCGGAGTACGTTCTTACATAAAATTGCTTCTCTCTACGCAAAACATTCTCCAGACTCTAGACAGTTCTTACAAAAAGGACATCTAAAAACATGTCTTGAAGTCGTGGCCCATGAATGCAGCTAAGGCAGACCCTGGACAGGACTGACAGCTTCTCCTCTCACTTTGTGAAGTAATTATAGTCAAGTGCTTTGAAACGTAAGAGTTTTTTTTTAAAAGCACATACCCTAAAATAAAAAAGTCCTGTCAGCTGCCAGGGCAGAAAGCAAGTCACCATGACCATAAGTTGCTCCTCACACTGCCTGCTACCACCTATGTTAAAAGACTGGTGCAGGGAAGCCAGTAATCTCTTGCCAATGAGTTATCTGCTCACAGAGAATATTCTTCCCAAAGACTAGTTCTCAAGGGAAAAAAAAAATAAATATTGCAGAATCACAGCATGGTTTGGGTTGGAAGGGACCTTAAAGATCATCTAGTTCCAACCTCCCTGCCACAGGCAGGGACACCTTCCCCTAGACCAGATTGCTCAAAGCCCCATCAGACCTGGTCTTGAGCATTTCCAGGGAGGGGACATCTACCACCTCTCTGGGAAACTTGTTCCAGCGTCTCACCACCCTCACGGTGAAGAATATTTTCCTTACAGCTAATCTGAATCTCTCCTTTTTCAGTTTGAAACCATAACGCCTCGTCCTATCACTACACTCCCTGATACAGGTCCCTCCCCATCTTTCCTACAGGCCCCTTTAAGTACTGAAAGGCCACCAGAAGGTCTCCCTGGAGCCTTCTCTTCTCCAGGCTGAGCTATCTCAATTCTCTCAGCCTGGCCTCACAGCAGAGGGGTTCCAGCCCTTGGAGCATTGCTGTGGCCTCCTGTGGCCCCACTCCAACAGGGTCCATGTCTCTCCTGTACTGAGGGCCCCAGAGCTGCGCACAGAATCCTGAACACTGTTTCATAAAGGGATGATATTCTGTCCACAGCCATTTTCAACACCTCTATTCCTCTGGCCCCTGCAGCACCACCTCTAACAAATTCTGACAAGTGGTACAAGTTAAAAATCAGAAAAAGCACATGCCGGTGTCCAAATTAGTATCCTTCAACTTACACAACATCCCTTTCCTCCTATAGGAGTAAGGAGATGAAGCAAGATCAACCAGACTACTCTCTACCTGGTTCATGAATGCACAGAGCTTGAAACGTTCCTGAGCCACCCCAGAAGCAGGGGTTCCTAACCTCTGTTTCTTCTCATAAGGATATTTCCATGTTAAGTACCTCAGCCATGGCACTACACTTTCTACTGCTTTAAGAATGGGTGAAGAGAGTGGGCAAATACACATTCTACAAATATATATGAAGACAGCAAAAGATAAGCCTGAAAACCCCACACTTTCTTTGTATCAGAATATCCATTTTTGCTTTCTCATCACCACAGCAGCCTCCCAAGGCAATTTTATGTCTGTATCACTTGGCCCGTACTTTGGTTAGCTCCAAATCCACCAAATTCAAGCAGGTTCTGCAAAGAGAACCGCTGAATGTTATCTGCTGCTAGGCATATCACTCGTCTGGCTTTTCAAGTTCTCCCAGGCAAGCTCTCCAGATGTTCCTGGATTTAATTAAACTCATAATTGCTTTCTGAAAGTCTTCTTGT
The DNA here is from genome assembly GCF_000691845.1 of Merops nubicus. Lineage (NCBI taxonomy): Eukaryota > Metazoa > Chordata > Aves > Coraciiformes > Meropidae > Merops > Merops nubicus. The sequence continues at coordinate 1,574 of NW_008621215.1, read as the reverse complement.
TACACCATTCCCCTCACTTGCTTCCCAGAATTGTTATGATACATTATTTAATTACAGGATAAAAAGCCCCACTTCATTCAAGCCCTAGCCCTGCATCACAGACAACAACAGTTTCCACACATCCTGGCTCGAGTTTTCAGCACTTGTAGGCACTCTCAGGGATGTGCAGGGAACAAGGCTCTGTGCCTTCCTCCAGCTGCCGTACGGAAAACTTCAGGGATTTGGGGAAGCTGTCTGGGAACACCACAAGTATTGCTCACAGGACTCGTGAACCCTCCTGTGTGGCTTAACAGATTAAAGCTGCAATTTGAACATAGTCAGGGGGGAATAAAAGTCAAGCTATAGGCAATCAAAACACCTCAACATCTTATTTCTTAAAGATTCTCGCTGTTTGTAATCTGCAGAATGGAGTCATCGGGCTTGATTACAGATTTCCTTTGCATGGCATGGTCTGAGGTCACAGATCGTTTGTGGACACTGCATGGGCATTTGCTGGTACCAAAGATGCCACAGTATGCAGACAGACTGCAATTAGGTCTCACACTATGACACAAGTACAAAGGAAATTAATTAAGGCAACTTAACTTTGGCATGACACCAGTTTCAACACCTCACTTCCAGGCAGCACTTTTTTATCTCTTTTCATCCTGTATTTATTTTTATGAACCTCTGATTCTTTGAGGCATCAATGCTTGCCACACTGGAAATGGATTATTCATGAATCATCAACAGAGAAGAGGCCCACTTGTTTCAAGAGCTTACAGACTGAAAAGCATTCCTACTGAATTCAAAGTAATTTATAGGCTTTATTTTGAACGACTAACACAATCACTGACACCTTTGCCTTTGCTGGCACATTGCCTCGTATTTTTGTATTTGCTAACCTCAGCTGACGACATGTTTATCATACCTTCTCCTGCTCAAACAAAGCCTTATTCCTACCACAGACCCCCTGCCTGAGGCCATTTTCTGACCTAGGAATTCCGTTCTCAACGCTGCTCAGCCCATATCTACATTGTAGAAATACCTTTTGGGCAATAAGATAAGGCACACACAGAGTGGGCCCCTCACTCGCTGTCTGGCGTCGATAACGATTTGAGGGCAGGGAGGTCAGCACCGTACCCTGCAAGCAAGTTCAGCTGGAGAGATGGGCAGGAGCTCACATCCGTTGGGATTTCTCAGCGAGCTGATGGATGTGCTACAGAGCGACACGCGACACCGACACCCCCCACCTCAACGGCAGAAAGCCAGAGCCCGTGTATGGGAAGCAAGGGGCTGGCCTGCACCCAGTGAGGTGTTTTGGAGAGCCCAAAGTTTTCCAGCCTGGAGAAGATGAGTGTGGAGGGCAAGGGCCAGGCAGCCATGCTGCTCCCAGCTGGGCCATCACATCACCATGTTGGGGTTTTGCTTTACGGCTTTGGGCCACCGCCAGCCGAGGAAAGGCTGTTCCCACTTCACCTCCAAACCACCCGTCCCCCTTGCTTCTCCAAAACAGCTCCCGCTGGCCCCATCCCCATCCTGGGGCCCAGCGGCACGATGCTCCCACAGCCCCAGCCGGGCATGGGGGACAGCAG
>NW_008621214.1:9643-21143 GCF_000691845.1 Merops nubicus | reverse complement strand
TGGGCTCTGCTCACCACAACAGAAAAGTTTTCAGGATTTAATTTGAGACCATAACAGATAGGAAGACTTGATTCTGTTCTGTCTTCTATTACCTTCTTTGGGGATGTTGAAATTAAAATCAGGCCAATAAGGCAAATCCCTCCACCTGTGTTTTTGTTGATGTTTTAGTTTCTTCTGCTTTTGGAGCAAGCAATAACTGTGAATATGGCTGTGCAGAACATCTGGCTTGATGAGACCTAGGACCCAGCTTTGACCTCTGTGTGCCTGCATCAGCTACCCAGGACCATGCACCAAATCTGAAAGCTTTGCCACAGTTACTGACCATTATCCTTCACCCTTTTGCTGTGGACTTTGTGTTACTGTCTGTATGTTAGCTGCATCCAAATGTTGTTGTGAAGATCAGGTACTTCCATCCTCTTCTACAATCAGCAAGAAGTAAAAGGGAAGAGAAAGACACCGAGTCTAGAAGCTTTAAAATGATGTTTCAGTGACTTGCCAAAGATCACTTACAGTGTGGCTAGGTACCTAGCAAGGAATGACATGAGCATTGAGGAAAAGCTAGTTCTAGGTTTTGAGCAAAATACAAGATATCAACACTATGTTGATCACCGGTGTATAACGATAGCATCTGTCTGATCGGTGTAGCCGATGTTCTTCAGCCCTCAACCATCAGGTTATTTTTTCTAATTACATTTGTTTCCAGTCATGTGTGTTTCTTTTGCTCCAGACCACTACTTTGTGCTATAACTGTTCATAATGCTCCATATTCAGTACATTTAACTCTCTTCCATGAGCTACTAAGGTTTTGCCAGACAGCTGGCATAAACTAAAAAATCTGTTAGCAAAGTGTGAATGCTAGTTAGACTGCAGTTCTGAAGTCTACACTGCCCCTTCCAGAGACCACAGGGGAACATCTTCCAGGAATTTCACTGGCACCTGTGGAATCCTGCTGGTGGGCAAATAACAATGCATGTAAAGACATGCTGGTCTAGAAACACATCACAAAGAAACGTCTTGCTAGATAGAGTAAACACGACTCCATAGAAGAGCATTGTACAAAGCCTCCGAATTTTGCCTTTCAGCTGCATTGTAGGCAGATGTTTCTACTTGAGCTAAAGGACAGGCTTATGCATACACAGGTGTGCTGCTCAGTTTCAGAAGCTGCATTACAGTCATGGTTCCCTTAAAAGAGTACATTTTCAACACTTAATTCATAGCCTAGTAGAGTATATACTGCTCCTTCAGACTCTTTCATCAGTCAGTATCACTTAACCAAATCACCCTCAGGTGCTTGTGAAGATGATGTTGCTGGTGGTGAGGTTGTAAATGTTATCATTCCCAAGTATCAGGGTCTCAACCTACATCATGCATGGGGTTCTGAAGAACTCAAATAAGACAAGAAGCAAAGGTCTAATCTTGCCCTCACTATAGTTCCTCCCACAAATGGTAAAGGTAAGTTCCTGCTTCCAATCTTGTCTGAATTTTGCAGCCTAGCCTCCTTTCTCTCATGAACAGTGGATAGGACAGCTGCATCTGCAAAATGATACACTAGAAACACCAAAATCTGCATACAGCACTGAATTAAAATTCATGCCATTTTTACACATAAAGGGATTGAAACTTATCTAAGTCTCAGACGATAAACCTTATCTTCTCAATATGCTTTTCTCACAGAGGACTCACTTTCTGTTGCAGAATATTCCAACCCTAGGAAGTAAAATGAGAAAGGAGCACTTGTGGAGTGTCCTGTTTCATCAAAAAATGCCTAAGGGAGTTAACAATTTCAGGTAGTAAATATTTTTCCCATCTCAAAATAAAGTCAAAACAAATTGAATTGTTAATTGAAAAGCTTGTCCAGCCAATGCTTTACAATAGAGTTTAATTAACATGTTCCTCCCTTTCTGTTGTTGTTTGAGCTGATTTATAGATATATAGTTCATGTCACACATGGATTTCTCTAGTCCATCCTGTGCTAGCATTACTGCTGGCAAATCTGCATTTCAAATATTTTCCCAGCTTAGTAATTAGTTCAGTCAGGAAAAGAGCTGTGAGGGTCCAGAGGTGACTGAAGCATAATTCCTTACATGACTCTTAAGCTGCGCTTATTTTCAACCAGAAAAGCGTGTGCTCCAGAACTTGGACTGAGGCTGTGTTGCTGAGGTGGTGCTGCACAGAAGCAATATAGCAAACGTTCTTTCAGAACATGCAGGAAATAAAACCCTTTTGCCAAATATCTCTGCTATGATTCATGTGAACAGGCTCATTCGGTTAGACTGCTGCTCTCCCACAGCTTGACATGTCATTAAGAAACCACTCTCCTTCTCTGGCTATGATGGATAAAGCCAGAAATCATCGTTACAACTATCTATTCATATTATTTTCTACTTGGTAGGAACCACTGAACAGGAAACAAGGGGAAACAGGTCATTGTGCGGGTACCTTACACACTACAGGGAAACACATGGAATTATTAACCAAGACAGGAAGTCAGGCAGGTGCTAAAAAGGTGGAGAAGCACAGATCCTGTCTGATCTGTGAGGCCCTGGTGTCCCATCCACTGAGCTCCATCAGGCCCGCAGCCTCAGCTAGCAAGCTGTCATCATCACGACACGCTGACGAACACTTGGCTCACGGTTCCCAAACGCAGGGGCTTGCCTCCCTCTGCAAAACAAGAGCAGACACTCATGCACTTTCTGTGTTGATATACTGGTATGAATTCCCATGCTGGTCCTGAAGATGTCAATTGACTGTGGCATCTGAAGCTGAGAAGTAACTGGGTATTCTAGGGAGACCTTCATTCCTTACCATCTTGATATATCTGTACTTCTGTTTCCAAGAATAATGAATTTATCTACAGCAACTTCAAATCACACTAAGCCCTAAGATTAAATTACTGTATGATCATTGTCACTGTCTAAAAAAAAAATAGGGAGGGGAAGGAAAGAAAGAAGAGGTTTAAGGACACTGCAGAGATCACTACATTTCCCCGGGCTTATCTTCAGCAATACTGTAGCAGGATTAACATCATTTACAGAATTATTATCATAATATTGACCAAGAACAAAGCAATATATTGCTGCTACTGTCCTTGTGAGAAAAACATCAGGACATTCAGGCCTCCAAATGTGGGCTTGAAAGTCTGTGTAGTTGAATTTTTATGAAGAACAGTTTTCTTATGTGCTCTTTCCACTCAGTGTGTTTGGAAAGATGATGGAAGCAAAGACAGTTAAAAGTAGCTTACACACCCATTTTCCCTGTGTCAGACAGGAAAAATCAGTTCCCAGAGCTTTTCAGGGGGCTGGTGGAATAGGCAACAGCCAAAAAAGGAGTCTGACACTGTGCTGCTCTCTGACAGAGACTAACTTCTGACTTCCTTAGCCTCAAAACACCTTCTCTTGTTCCCAGGTTTCCTCATACTACCAAAATTGTTTTTGTATGACATTGAAAAAACTGTCAAGTCACTTCACTCTTATGAAATGAGATAAACACATCTAAGCTACACAGACATACGGAGTACAGAAGAGACAGGATCCTTTGCAGTAATTCCTGTGATATCTCAACCCATGTAACCAATAACATATTTGACTTTAAGAGATATTGGACTCTAAATATTCATGACTGGTGTGCCCTTTAATTTGACCCATAAATTCCTTTAACGTATTTTCAGTGGTAGTAAACACTCTGAACCTATGATGATTAGCCCAAAATGCATTATCCTGCTTATTATTGACTAGAAGTGTTGGAAGATTGTTGTTCATTATAATGAAAATGTTGATTTATTTCCCAAAGATTGTGTAGGTCTTTTTCAGGTACAAATCTGTGTGTTGCTAACCATTTCTTAACATGGACACACAGATTTCCAAGGACTGGTGGCCTAAACCAAGTATGGAGGTTTTCAGATAGCACTGGTTGAGGGTGTTTTGTACAATAATTACCACTATGATTGTGCAAATCTTGCCTTGAGACACTCGCAATTAAATGAACAATTAAAGTGCCTGTTGGTGCACAAAAAACCCCATGTTGTCTCACGACAAAAATACTACAGAGATCTTTCTGTGCACTATGTGTTTCTCAAAGTGATGACAGTGTAGATCTGTTTAGTGAATTAAAAATGTTTGGGTTTTTTCAGTCCAATTTTTCTATGGCCAGTGAGAGCCATTTTAAAGATTAACCTCCTCAGGAATGAAAATAATGTGCTGGCAGCTGAGTATGTCTCCTCTCCTCCTTTGGCTCTCACATACTAACATAGTAGCCAAGTTCACAGGGTTTTTGCATATTTGTAAATGAGCAGATGAAATGCAAAGGAAGGGGAGAACTGATCTCATTTACTTATGTACAAAAGGCTGTAAGTGAAATAATAAATTTAACTTGTTAAATTTAATTTATTAAATTTAAATTTAATAGAGCTAAGGTAAGGCATGTATTAGAAGTGCCTCTTACCTTCTAGAAACAAGCTTTTGATGTTAAGGTAGTTCATGATTATATAGCATACTCACTATTTAATGTATCTAAGCATCTTGTAGAGGTGTATTGCAGTTGAAAGATGTACATACCATATATGTTTGGTTTTGAGTTTAGGTGGATAGTTGTTGGCATCAGATACTTCCATAATTGCCCATGTCAGCAGCGCAGAATCTAGCTGGAGACCTGTAGCTAGCAGAGTTGCCAAGGGGTCAGGACTAAGGGCAGTCTTGTTCAATATATTCACCAGTGACCTGGATGAAAGGACAGAGTATACCTTCAGAAAGACTGGTGATGATACAAAACTGCAAGGAGTGGCTGATACACCTGAAAGCTGTGCTGCCATTTACCATGACCTGGGCAGGCTGGAGAGTTGGGTGGAAGGCAACCTAAAACAGTTCAATAAAGGGCAAGTGTAAAGTCCTGCACCTGAGGAGGAATAGCCTCATGCACCAGTACACATTAGGGACTGACCTGCTGGAAAGCAGCTCCGTGGAGATGGACCTTGTAGCCCTGATGGACAATGTGTTAACCATGAGCCAGCAGTGTGTTCTTGCAGCAAAAAAGGCAGATGGTATCTTGGGAGCACTAAGAACAGTGTAGTGAGCAGGTTGAGGGAGGTTCTCCCCCTCTACTCTGCCTCACTGAGTACATATCTGGAGTCCTATGTCCAGTTCTGGGCTCCCCAGTTCCAGAGGGACAGGGAACTACTGGAGAGAGTCTGGCAGAGGACTACAAAGGTGATGAGGGAACAGGAGCATCTCTGTTATGAGGTGACGCTGTGAGACCTGGGTTTGTTTAGCCTGGAGAAGAGATGACTGAGAGGAGATCTTATCAGTGCTTATCAATATTTAAAGGGCAGGGGTCAAGAGGCTGGGGACAGTCTCTTCAGTGGTGCCCAGTGACAGGACAAGGGGCAACAGGCAAAAACTAGAACTCAGGAAGTTTCACTGAAAGATAAGGTGAACCTAAACAGAGACCTGGACCAGGCCATCTGGAGAGGTTTTGGAGTGTGCTTCTCTGGGCACTTCCAAAACCTGCTTAGACATGATCCTATGCAACCTGATCTAAGCAAACCTGCTTTGGCAAGGGGGTGGACTGGATGATTCCCAGAGGTCCCTTCCATCCCCTGCCATTCTGTGATTCTGTGATATATTTGTGTGCCTGTCATGCTGCACCAAGTTGTTTTAGGTAGGTCAAGCCCAGATATTCTCACACGTCACTGGAAGTGAGACGTCCTGAGGCTTGGAGCAGTCATTAATCCTCCTGGACATTTCTTGCACTCTTTGTCACTCAGAGAAATCTTCATGTTGGAGTTTACATCTGTCTTTGCTCTGAAAAGGCAAGCTGTAAATCTTGTCTTTGTTTCACACTGCCAGACTAATCTTTGACTGTATTAAGACCACACCTCTGAACCCTCTGAGTATAGGAATTAAGATTTTGAATCTGACTAGGTAGTCTAGGGAGAACATGACGAGAGCAGACAGCTCTAATAAGCTCATCATAGCCTGTGTTGCTAGAAACACATGCAGCAGCATTCAGTACAAGCTAGTTTCCCACATGCTGCTGGATTTCTCCTATATCCACTGACATAATTAGACCAACTGTGACAAACATGTAAAAAGCAAGAAAAATCATCATCCACAAATGCAGGACAACATCCATGTCAGCTGGAGGTGGTGGATAATATTCCAAACAACGATTGCTGTTCAGGACTTTAGATATGCAAATATATCAGAGGTAAAGAACTGGTATTTTATGTGGTTATACATGTTTGTTTATTTATTTATGTATATTTTTATATAAGCTTATTTATTTAACTACAGTCAAGTCTTCAGCTTTTCTCTGCCTATGAGTGCAACACCTGTCAAAATATCTTGGTATCAAGGCAAGCACCCAGCGTAGCTTTGTATTGCTTTCGTTTATCCCTTAGACACAGATTATTTTAGTGTCGACCTGTTCCCACTGTCCCTGAAATGAAAAACAAGTCTTCCATGATAGCAAATGTGAGCAGAACTGTGTTTAGTAGAAATGGCTGAGGTTTTTCGGCAGTCAAAACTGATGTATGTGAGAGCTTTAAAGCTTAAAGTATGCCAGATTCTTTAAAATGTTGCTTAAAGAATTTGGCATATTTTGTGGAGAAAGATTAGGCATAACTTTTTTCTCCTCTTCATGGCTCATTAATCTTTGTTCACAAAGCATAAGTAAATACTTTTCACATATTCACTGCTAAGGAGGTACAGTTCCAGGTAGATCTTACAGGACAGATCAGGTATTCTGCTCCTGACATGACTTTCCTGAAAGAAGCAACAAAACAGTGGTAAATGTGCACAAACTAATGTGCATAAACTTTTGAAGTAAACACTGAGTTGTGATGTTTCAGGGGGAAAGTTCCAAAATTCACTGTGGCTCTAATTCTACTCATTCTGACATTGATAACAAACCAACAAAAATCGAACTGATGATGAGCTCTTCTAAAAAATGTTCAACAAACCACTTTAACACTAAGATTTCACTCTCTGATATGAATTCTGAATCTGAAGGATCAAGTAGTCTCGAACATAAAAATCACATAGTCTTATGACTTGAATGAATTCATTCATAGATTTAAGGGTAGCAGAAGGCCATCATCTCCTTTACACCAAAGCATTTCTCTGAGTAAACAGAGGGAGACCAGCAAAGTATGTTTCCCATTTCCAGGTTTAAATTTGTTTCTTCCCCAAGCCACGTATTCATTAATGTATTGGAAAGCAAAACAAAGTGTTCTTTTCCCTTTATAGAATATAAATGTGTACATTTGTATTCTAGCAGAAAAGTCTAAACTCTGATTAATTCAACAGGGTATACTAAACAAATCACTGTCTGTGCAGAAAGAAAGTAAACAGTATGAGTAGCAGTTTCCAAATAAACGCACATGTACAAGGACCATGGATGCCAGAGTGACACATGGGAGATGACAATCAGTTCAGTCTGTGTATGTGCTTGCCCCATGGCTGCTGGTGTCCTGGATGTGGCAGGAAGTCCAGCATTTCTGGATGTCTGTCTCCAACCCCTGCCATCTTCTCCAATGCCCAGGAGCTGTGGAGCACACAGCTACTCTGGGGAGCTGGGGACACTGCTATGTCACAGGAGCACAGCTTGCTCATGTCTTCTGGCTGGGGACACAGTGCCCGTGGCAGTTTTGGACACTTTTAAATTGCCTCTGTTTCTGAGGTGGTTCTTTGCCTACATTTCAGGTTAAACTTCAGAGTGTGACTCCTGTCAGTGCTGGTGCTGGGCTGGGAGCTGGGCTCCCAGCTGTGTTACTCAGCTTTCTCACAGCTGTCTCCTCCTGCAGTGGGGAAAGCTGAATTTTGTTCACAGAATTACAGACCTGTGAAAATCAAGAGCTAACAGAGAAACAGTAATCAAATGCAACCATATCATCTTACAAACTAGATCAAGACTGGCAGAAGGACAAAACTCCTGGGGTTTTCTAATGTGCTATATCTCTTTTTTGATTCAACGAAGGAAAAAATCTGCACAGCAGGATGGCATTTATTCATTTTGCACTAAATGTGACATTTCACATGCCTATAATTCTGAAATTAAAATTTATTTCATAGGTCAGTAGGTGCAAGTATCTCTGAGAGATTCATTCCTTGTGCCTTTTCCCTTCATCTCTATTACTGAGATAATTTTATATCCAATGGTATTTACTATTACAATCAGCTTTGTATTGACCAAGAGATAACTGGCTCCAGTGCCATTATGGCAAAGCTGGAGTTTGCCTTTAAACTCAGAGGAACATCTTATGCCTCAAAGAAAACATGTAAGATAGGATCACTTTTTGTTACTAATTGTTTATCAGTAAGACGTAATCAGATGGAAGGCTTAGTTCAGATACTAGTGTGAAATTGTACAAGAAACCTTTCTGACCAGGGAAAAAGACTATACTATCAAGCACATCAGCAAATGCAGGCAAGCTGGGGAAGAAATGCTCCTGAATGTAGAAATAGTCTGGACAAATTACGTGTTCATTATATGCTTATTTTGACTGCACAATAAACGACACAAAAAATAAAAGGCATAAATAGGAACAATCCCTGAAGCACCCACATATTTGCCTAACTGGAATCACAATTAGGCGTCAGAAGTGAGTTAGCTCATTTTTCCTGAGTTTCAATGCTCAAAGGCTACTTCCACAAAGAACTGTAGGCAAAGATATTCCTAGAGGGATGGGATGACTCTAGCAGTGGCCCCTAAAAGTTTTTGATTAGCCAACCCAGCAATAAAATACTTCTGATCACACCTCCTAGTATATGCATATTCATTTATTTTTAAAATATATACATGAACTACTGAAGTGCTCATATTTTCTTCCTGCACCCCCCTTTGGACACCACTGGGCTATAGGTACACAAACACAGCCAGAGGAGAGACAGCAATAGCACCAGTGCTATGTCACCTACCTGTGCAGTCAATCCACACCTGCAAGTCAAAGAAGAACCAATCAAGATAACCCAAAGTCTCCATTTGTTTGCTTTTGTGTAGTTTTGTTGTTCTTGTTTTGTTTGGGGTTTTTGTTGCTCTTGTTGTCTTTTTTTTGTACTTCCCATTCCCTAAATTCTCTTGACAGGATTTCATAGTACCAGAAGTGGCAAATGTACTTGTACGGAAACCTACACAGACATGAAGCTCTGAAACACAGCACTCCTGTAAGACAGTGCCAACATTTGCAAAGTGTTTTAAACATTTTTAACACATTTGGAAAGCCCTATGAATATCAAAAGACCTTTTGTCTTAAATGAATGAAACAACTTAAAAACTGAATGAGGACCCACAAGTCCTAGCTGGCTCTTTATTTGGTAAATGTATAGCTTAAAATTATGCATGTTGTCAAATGTCTTTCTGAACCATGGTCCTGCTGCTCAGCAATATCAAATATTCACCCAATCTCAACATCAGACAAAAAATGAAAGTTTTGAAAAAGTCACCATTCTTTTAGTTCTGTGCTTCCTGGAACTCAAAATGCTGTCATTTAACTTCCTTTGCTTTTATGGAATTATAGATACTCTGGCTGTAAAAAACATTTTTCATATAAAATAAAGAAGGGAAAGCAGGTGCATAGCTCCATTCAAACAGGTGGAAGCTTCAATTAGGAACATAGATAATTTCCATAAATTGACTTGAGAAACAGTTCAATCAATGATTCCCCTTTGTCTATACTTGTGTGATTTCTTCAGCTAATTGATACCAATTTGAAAGCAAAATAAGTGCTTTTTATTATTATATTATTTTCATAATTGCTATTATGAAATTATGCCGCTCCCCTTCCCCTCTCACCAACCCAGAAAGCCATTCCTTTGCCTTAGTACTTATCTTCTGCTGTTTTTCAAAGACATCTGAATGATTGTCTGCATTCCAAAACTGTTCACAACAAAATTGGGAGAGATCTGAAATCTCCTTTGTCCCTTTCATTTCAAAAGCATGCAGCTATACTTAATTTACAGAGAAATCTGTTCAGCCTCTTCAAATCAGGTATGTGATTGACACTGAAACCACTTTTTAAAAATTAAAGGCAGGCAATGGATGCTATTGTTATTTTGGATTTTAATCCTTGTTGGGTATGTCTGGCCTGTTTTGAGAAATAAATAAAACCCTCCATTAATTCAACGAACAAAGGCCAGCCTCTCAGAGTACAGGGCAGCTCTCCACTGGGAGGGTAAGGAAACCTGCTTGCTTTGCCAAAACCTGCTGCTCAACTAGCCCACAGCACTGCTTCAGTCAGCCCTTCCATGATCCAGACACCACTTGGAAATGCCCACATCAAGGGCAAACTTCAGCTGCATATTGCTATAAGCTTCAGGTTACATAAGGCCTATAGACTAACAGGACTGGTGTCATTCATGTACTAGTGTTTCAGTTTTCATCTCATCAGTACACTATAACACTACAGGTATAATATGTATAAGCAATATGTATGTAAATATACATGTATGATACATATAATACCTCAAATAAGCTTGTATTTATATGGTGCTATATTAATTCCATATGTAATATGTAGTACTATAATAATTAGGTATGTACTATATAGTACTATAATAATAGTATCTCATGATTAGACAGGCTTCACACTACGGCTTCAGTGGGATATTACTGTGTATAACTGCCCCTCTGCGGGCCACATTCACACGAGCCACATCTATTTGCAGCTCATGAATGAGTCAATGAAGAACAAAAACTTAATGCATTTATGTGCTGACCATTTCAATAAAATGGCAGGAATAGAACAAGAAACAAATGCAATGTCCTCAGAAAATAATTCGATTTTAAAAATCCTTTGGAAGTCTGGATCCTCAGAGAACTGTTATGCTAGTCACAGATAGTGACCTTGATTCACCCTCTGGGATACAGAATGTGTCTATATATTTACAGACAAGTTAGAAGTGTTACATGGGAGCTGCAACAAGGAAGTTTTGAGGAATTGCTCTGACATGGTAGCATCTAAAAAGAGACAAAGCTTCCCTCCATTATAGAATAAAATGGTAGGGAAGGAAGGTCTGAATCTTTTGTGAGGCTTGGTATTTTCCCAACATCCCAGGTGCTACATTTGAATGAAATCTTGCCTCCTGATCTGACTCATACCTGTTATCCTTTTCTAAGAGATGAGTAAAATAAGTGTCTTAACAAAATGTTAGTTTTCCATTTTCTTCTCTCCCTACCATGGTGACCAAAGTCATCTGCAATTTATATCCAATGGAAAAGTCATCAGATTTTTAACAAAACTAAACCTATTATAAAAAAATAATGTTGACCTTATCTACTCCAGAAGGCCCTTTTCAAATCATAATAAGGTCCAGAGAAGGGTCGCAAAATTTATCAGAGGGTCAGAACACCTTTCTTATGAGGAAAAGCTGAGAGAGTTGGTTGTTGTTCAGCCAGGATAAGATGAGGCTCTGGTGAGACTTCACTGAGGCCTTTTGGTATTTAAATTGGACCTATAAGAAAGATGAGGACAGACTTTTGAGCAGGGCCTGTTGGTGAGAGGACAACG
>NW_008621214.1:3438-9612 GCF_000691845.1 Merops nubicus | reverse complement strand
AAGAGTTTTAAACTAAAAGAGGGTAGATTTAGACTAAATATAAGGCAAAAATTTTTTACGATGAGGGTGGTGAAACATTGGCACAGGTTGTCTAGAGAGGTGGTAGAAGACTCAACCCCAGAAATATTCAGGTTAATGTTGGACAGGGCTCTGAGCAACCTGATCTAGCTGAAGATGTCCCTGCTCACTGCATGGGAGTTGGGCTGAATGAACTTTAAAGGTTCCTTGCAGCCCAATGTGTTCTATAATTCTATGAAACCACTAGGTACCAGAGAGTGATTGGATGAGCAGTCCTGCGGAGAAGACTCTGTAACTGTCAGTCCCCATATTGACAGTAAGCTGCATAAGCATAATCAGCAATCATACCCTGTTAACTCCTCTTGATGATTGTCAAGGGTAGCAGTAAATACCAGACTCAACTTCCTCCAGAGATTTTTTGTCTGAAATACAACTTGCCACACATTTTCTATGTTTCCTACCATAGCTCTTAAATTTAAATAACATTTTCTTACCCAATTCTGTAGGACCCATCCATTGCAAACACTTAGGAACGCAGATATTCTGTATGGATGCTCTGTAGGACGTAAAAGAGGAAAACTGAGAAATTTTCTGCAAGACTTCAAGCTATATATTTCCATCTAAGCACTACATTATATCTCAAGGCATCTCCCATAACAATCCTTTGTCTATTCTCAATTATCATAAGAATTGCCTTTGAATACTGAGACTTACACATTTCCAAAACAACAAAATGCAGCAGCTTGAGTGATAGACAAATTTAACCATATGACAAAATAAAGTTCATCAGAGGTTGGTTTTCTCCAAGGCAGAGAGCAAGCTGCTCAGTCCCCCATCTTTTAGCCTGATTTACCCTATGTGTACTATCACAATTTTTTAATTCAATCACTCAAAGCAATTACTGCAGTCCTATTGTAAAATACTTTTTCTGAAGACTTCTGTTTGCATGATTCACACAAACCAACTCTTGAAGGGATTCAGTGCTTTATTAAAAAGAAAGACAGTTATCTTTGAAATTGTTCTTACTACATCCACCATCAGCAACCAGGAAAGATGGCAGAACACTATAATTGAGTATTTAATTCTTTTCTGAGACTGGTGTTCCCATCTTGATGCTATGTCTCCTTCAGCCAAAACTGAGGTCACTGTCACAGCTTCTATTACTGCAGCCCCAGGTATGTGCTGTGTGGCAGAAATTTGTCTTCTGATACCTACAGTGTCTCAGGATTCAAGTTTTACAACAGATCATAGAAGTATTTATGCAGAAAAATTATTTTAGGAGAACTTACTTGGCATGATTATTGTTTGAATGAACACCTACACAGTTAAGTAAAAAGGTTTTATGTCCAAAACCAGTGCCCTGAGTTAGTTTACGCTGGCTATTTTTTGTGGGTTTTTCTAATATATTAATATTTCTCCCATTGCACTGATTTAGACATGAATTAGTGCAGCCTCCAGATTGCCTTGCTGACTTGCATGAGTAATGTGGTGAACACTCTCATGTTCTGCAGAAGGGTTAAGCCAGAGAAATCTATACTTTTGACTCTGACTGTGAGCTGCTCTGTATTCCCTGTTAGCCCAGATGACTTCTTCCCACTACTCCAATGAACAAATAGTAAAACACATTCCTGGCCAAATGAGTTTGTGGTTCAAGAGAAGATGAAGTTAGATAAAGAGGACTTCTGAAGGCAAAATTGTTCTACAAGATTCGTAAGCAGGAAGTTGGAAGCCCACTCCTGCATCAAAAAGCAAAGGTAAGAGTTTCTATAAACAGTGTTATGGATTATTTGCTGAGTTAGATAAATCCTCCAAATCAAGTGTGAACTGCTAAGGGAAAACTGTCTACCAGAGTGATGTTTAAACATCTCTGAACATCAGAAAAGAGGTTTATGAAAGACATGACAAAAGAAGGAATTATTTACCCCTAAGTCCCATGGCTTTTCACTAAGAAATAGAGTGAAATATTTTGTTCTTTCTTCTCCTCCACAGTATTTTCAGGATATGGCAATGATGTGGAACTAGCACATACAAGTCCTCCATCATTTCAGCAAGCTATCAACCTATAGAAAAACCCCAGGATCTTATGGTGGTGTAAGACTCAAAGCATAAACAGCAATTTTATTTTCTGTCTCCTCACAAATGAATGTAATAATATGCTATCAGATTGAAAGAAGGCACACATTTCACATATAACTTAAAAACATAGAACAAATGCAGGTCTCTCTTACTACTAAAATACATAAATTTAGACTATCTTATTTCCCAGTCTACACAGTTAATATCTCTTCTGAGTTAGTTCTTCTTGATCTAACACATGGTAGATAATGAAAACACACAAGTTACACCAGAAATCAGTAACAGGATAGAAGGGATATAAATCTTCTGCTTGCAGGCATAGAACAACTTCCAGCTGAGGCAGTATGAGGATAACTTCTGCCGTAATGCACATCCAACACCTGCTGCTGAACACAAGCTGCTGCTTAAGACAGGAGACTGGACTAGGCACCTGGACTGACTTCCTGGTTCATGGCACAGACTAAGATTTATGTTCACCTCTTGAAATAGTTCTGGTTGCATTAATTTTTAATCAGTCAAGAAATTAGGATTCTGCATAGGTATTGTCGTTTGACAGCATTTAATCAATTTGACTGCTCATTATGTTTGTTGGTGCTTTCTACAGCTCTTCAGATGTAAATGATACAAGGACTGTACCACATTTTAAACCAGACTTACTTTCATTGGTAGATGTGTGTATTGGGTCTGGCTGAGCTGATTCCCACAGCAGCCCTCCTGGTGCTGTGCTTTTGTGTGGGGAGGCAGAAGGGTGCTGAGAACACCCATGCTGTGATTGTCACTGAGCAGTGCTCGCACGGCACCAAGGCTCTTTCTAACATTCCCCCACAGTGGGATGGGGGGACAGGAGCTTGGGGAACATAACCAGGACAGCTGACCCCAACTGACCAAAGAGATATTCTAGACCATAGGACGTTAGCTCAACTATAAAGCCAGGACAAAGGTACACATATTGGAGCCCTGCTTCCCAGGAAGGGGCCAGACGTCACCTGCTGATGGGAAGTAGAGAATAAATGCACGGCATTGCTTGCCTGTTGCTCTCGTGTTAAACAGCCTTTGTTCTTACTTACAAGGCTTTTGTGTCTAGCTTATTTTCCTTTTCCCTTCCCCTTTTGTTCTGTGGAGGAAGGAGAGGAAAGGGGGAGGGTGATAGAACGGCCTGGTGGGCATCGCTTGCTCAGCAGGGGTTCACCCACCACAACGTGGCAGCCATTTCTCATCCTGTCTTAGCAAGTGGTGGTTGGAAACTGGGCACACTCACATTTCCTCTGTCCTTGCCAGTAGAAATATGTCCATCAGGCAGTATGCAACATGCTACCAGTAGAGAAATTCTGTCACAGAGTGCTCAGAAAAAATAAAAAAAAAGTGGGATTTCTGAGGCAAACAGATAGTTCAGATCATGTTATTCATAAAATCAAATCTAAGATAAAAATGTAATAGACATAAATTTCCTCAATCTTCAGCATTTCACATTTCCTTCTCTCAACATGTGAATAAAAAAAAAAAAACTAATAATTTTTAAAAAGTAAAATCTTTGTGCATTTCTAGCAAAAGAGAATAACATTAAGGCTTCAGAAGAGGTGTTTAATCTACCCTTTTCTACTTTACTTAATCCTGTTTCCATGATGGAAATCTTTCCATAAAGCTAATTTTGAATTCGCCCCTCAATCAGCTGTATTCAATATCTCCTTAATCTTTTTTCCCAAGGTTAAGTTTAAAAGCCAGACCACCATGTTCAAACTGCAGCTGTGCATTTGATTTATACATCAATTTATGCATTACAAAGTTTTTCTGCTTCCCTCCTAGAAGTGTAATAAAATGTAGTATTACAATGGAAATTGTCTTCGAATGAAATGTTCTAACTCAGGTGATCCTTCTGGTGCACATCCAGGTTTGTATCTGACATCTTTGCTGACTGAAACAAGTTATAAGCAACTCAGCAGCACCAATGCACCTACAGCAATATGAGCTGAATTCTGCCCTTGCTCATCAAGTATGTACATATTCAGCATCAAGGGCCAATTACAGATTCTTTATTACTGTCTTTTCAAAGACAAATTGAGCCTGACCTGACATTCATATGAAAAAATGAGGTTGTGGATTTTAGGAGTAAAAATAAATTTTAAAAAGCCAGAAAAGCTGTCTTTTTTCACCTGTTACTGAGAAGCTCTATTTAGAAGTTGAAAAGAAGATGATAAACTAGGATTCAGCCATTCTCGTTTTACAATCTACTTTAGAACTGGACTGGATCAATAACGAGGTCGCAGACACAAGTATGAAGGCAAAAGCCACACTCATGGTTTTCACTTTAATTGGGATCTAGCCGCTGCATCACATTGCTAAATATAGATGGATTATCTTGAATGACAGCTTTAAATACAGCAGCTACCCACATTTCAAACTATGTACTGGTTTAAGTGCCTTGCTCTTTTTAGATGTATGTGTTTATTTTTTCCAATTTTTATGTTGCTATTCCTTCTACAAAATCCAAATCCTGCATAAGAATGCTTAAAGCACTTCTATGTTTATAAACTAGATGCACATTTTCAGACTAAACTGAGACTACATTTGCATGACTCCTTTGCCTTGCTTCATTAGCTAGCCAGTGAAATTAACTGTTCAGCTGAAGTTTTTATGTTATTTAGGGTTCTCTAGAGTATTCAGAGTCCTCTGCTAGCAGAAGCAAAATGTCTTGCCTGCTGTCTAGTGACGTAAATGTTACTTAATTACTCAGATTTCACTGAAATACACATATAAAATGAAGCAATTTTTTTTTACAGTTCTGGGCAGTTCACAATTCCTTCATCTAAAAAAAAAATAAGAGCTGCATTAAAAAAAAAAAAAAAAATTCTGAAACAGTTTCTTGCCATAGTTTTACTAGAGAAATTCTCAGCACGTCTTCACACCTTCTCTTATCAGAGACCTCTGTTGGAAAATCTGAGCCTTGACTGGCAGCTAACCCCATCATTAGCAGAACTTCTCCAGAGTACATTTCTTTTTTCACTCTACTTCTCCAAAATAAATTGCTAGGATTACATTTTGAAGTAAGGTTTGCTTGATCTACTTGTCTTCTGAGAAGGTGGAACATACTACAACTTTACTGCTGTCTAATTTACTTTACCCTTTTCTTCCAGTTCATTTTAAACCCATGCATTTAACACAGCTTTGCTAGCTACAGTGCAACTCAGTTCCAGGCGGTAACAAAGTCAGTGAATAATTGTCTACCCCACATCTGGCATGCAAGGAGTTTAATGAGTCAAAATGACTGTGTGACTACCTGGTGTGACTGCTTATTCTCACCGTGCTGTCCTCAGTCTGGTGAATCCTAGAAAGCTCTTACTCTCTATCTTTTTTGTTCCTGCTGTCAGTAACAGGTGTCCCTACCACTCTCCGGAACAAGTCCAGAGGAGGCAGACACACAGACAGACGACTGCTGATTTCCTTGGCAAAGTTTCAGCTTCCCTTCTCATCTGTCACTGTTGTTTAGGAACACTTTGACTGGACACTGACACACCACAACATTGTCTCTTTCTTCCTCCTTCCCAAAACTTCTTAGGACTTAGAGCTGCATTGTGGTCTTTCACTTGTGCACTCCATTTAGTTTCCATTATCCTGTTTGAATTTTCTGAGGGTCCCGTGGAAAAAAATTTAATTAACCATCTCTACAGAGGATTAATTGTGCTGTAATGCATTATTAAAGTTATTGCTTGAAGATTTCTGTAAGCTTTGTTTATAGATGCAAGATGATACAATTGAAACTGAGATGGTTCTGTCTGTAGAAATATATACTTTTCCCTCAATTTTAATAGCCAGTATAGGATGAATACTCAAAAGGCATAGGTAGTAAATTCCACAGAGGAAGAATCCCAAACCTATTTGTTTTTAAGTGGGGATATAATATGTATGTTTTGTCGCCTTACAGCTGGTAATTTAGCCTTCACAATAGATATCACAGCCTTGCTGCTTGCAAACAGCCATGACAGCTGTAGATGTTACAGTTACAATCAAACCTTTGGTACTTTAGATATGACATTTTATGGAGAAAGCATGCAGTAATCTGGAGCCAATCTAGCCTCTGAAAAT
>NW_008621214.1:0-3407 GCF_000691845.1 Merops nubicus | reverse complement strand
ACGCTCTTCTCCCTCTCTCCCCCTCCTCCTGCAACACACACATGGTGCGCTGGTTTTCGTAGTCTTCAGATCATTTGCTGACATGAGTCAACTAATAAAACTCTCTCTAAACTTACCAAACAAAATGAAAAATTACAGGCCAAACAGCTGATTCGCCTTAGTAAAAAATTAAATGAGTAGTAAGAAGGAGAGAGAGAAAGACAGGGAACCATGAGACTGGAACAGGGACAGGGAGAGGAGAGGGAGGAGGAACAGAACCTTTCAGAAGTTGTAACCTGTCAGATGTATTCAGGGTGGATGGTTTGTTTTGAAGTGAAGCAGCACACTTTTCAGTCGCGCCTCCTTCAGTGAAGAAGCCTATGAGGGTCTTTTAAGAAGCATACCTGCTAGAGAAGGAAGACATTAATGCATCTATTTATCTGGACAGAAAGATGTTTCCTTCTGCCAGCTGGCTGCAGCAAGGAGCACAGAGGTCGACTGCTCAAATCCAGAGCACATTGGCACTGGCTGAAAATTGTTCATGCCACTTGATTACAAGCAGTGGTAATTCAATGTGAGGCTCATGCTCAAGGACAAAGTTCAAATCCAGAGGAGAAAAACGGACTCAACCCACACAGTCAGTGTCAGCCTTAGCAAAGATATATGTGAGGTAGATGGGTAAAGCTTTCTTTTCAGCACACCGCAAAAAAGGGACCGGGCAAGACTTGTAGATTGCTCATTGCTCTTAGCAAAGAACTCCAGAGAACTGTGTTTATTCCTCAGTACTTGAAAAAAAAAAATCACTTTCTTCACGGTGCATAGGTACTGGTCAATTCGACTGGACATCCACAGACAGTTTTAATAATTAAATCTATGCATGGAGTGTTTTCTTGGCTGATCTCAGCTAGAGGCTGAGAATTCTAGAAGCTTCTAGCTTCTTAGCTAGAAGGAAAAATAAAGTTCCTAAAGGGGTATGAATGAAGGATATGTGGACAGAACAGCAAAAGTGAAAAAAAAAAAAAAAAAAAAAAAAAAAACCAGCAAATGTGAAAAAAGGAACAGGTTTCATGATACTTTGTGTAAGAAAGTAACCTCTTCCAATTAAGCCACTGAGGTAAAAACAGATGAAATTATCTATATCCTTTGCCAGTGCAAATATTAAAATGATTCAGAAGTAGAAAAACACATGGAAAGAATTGCTTTGGGTGTAACTGGGCACAACTCCTTCCCTAGGCATCTCCAACTGGATGTGTCAGAGATACTGGACTAGACTGCACGGTGCTTCAATCTCACATGAGACCACCAGTCTTATACTTTAGGAGACCAAACAATCAGATAGTTATTGTCATACACCCAAGGAAATATTAGTTTCTACCCAAGTATACTGAGATTCTCTGAAACAAAAGAAAAAACTTTCATATGAGGAATGGTTAGGCTGTTTTGCTATGATCAGTGATAACAAGGTAATTGGGTATTAAATTAACTTTCAGGTTAGAGTAAGGTGGAAAGATGCAAGTTTATTTTGCACTCTTAAATGCTAAATCTTCTCCTTGCAATACTTGGAGAGAAGAGATTTGATCTAAGCACTTTCAATAACATCTTTTCAGTCTCGGTTTCTGTGAATTATTATCTGAACTGTAAGAAGCGAGTTTGTCACTAGGCATCAGGTAATTGGTATCTAGAAAACAGCAGTTTTTTAACTGTGTGTGAGTATTCAGCTTTAAGGAACTGAATGGCCTGAGACACTATTTCTCCACTATTTGTCAAGTAACTATGTCCTTTCACCACATGAAGCTTTCTGGTGGCAATACAGCCCTGCTGATAAGAACAGTTACTTAATTCTGTGCAGTAGAAGCTGCTGTGAATGAGCATTCATTGTCATAAAACAGATGTAGGAAATATTGTCCTGAACAGTTAAGAATGAAGACATCAAGATTTTTGGTTCTTTCTGTGCTTTTATTCAAGTCTTATGCAAGTTAAAGAATTCTTTTTTCTGTACCTGGAGTTTATTATTTTTAGGTCTTCAAACACATTTAGTTCACTCTAACCATACTTGAGCTCTTCCTCTTGCTGAGGAAAATCTTCAGTACTGGCTTTTCTGCTACACAGTCAGCATCTAAAAATCTCCTCATTTCTTTGCCTTCCCTGATTTTATTGAATATTGCTGGAATCTGTGTGAATGGTCTGCTTTCTCTTAGAAATGGTAGCTTTCGGTTTAAGTAGCACAGTATTATCAGCAAAGCCGCAGTCCTCAAAATTAACTTAGTCTCCCAAGGCACTGCTTTTCTCCACCCCGCTTACCCACAGCTTCTCTACCCAACTTGCACTAGTCTTGGAAGACATAAATAGAACACACATTTCTGCATCAAATTTACTTTCCATTTTTAAATGGAAAGGGTAACCTGGGAGAAATACAGAGGTATTGTTTGAGCATGCAGGGGTTTTGTTGGTTTTGTTGTTGTGATTGATATTCTTGCCTTTTATGAAACTGTCTGCTTCGTGAACTAAGTAGTAATATAATTCTGCTAGGCAAAATTCCTCAGGAGTATTCTCTGTAAATAGGATTGTCAACCTTTACTAAAGTATCCAACCCTCCATTCAGACAAACACCACTCCACCTGAGACCTATTTGTTGTGTTCAAGTTGCAGCTCAGGTTGTTGACATTTTCCACTAATTTGTTTCTTTAAAATACTTGCACCCGTGTGAGCCAAGGAAAGTTAATAATGGAAAGTCAATAATTAATTGTTCAACTAATTAAGGACTGCATAGTCTAATCAATGAATGATGTTTGCCCAGATGCAATACTCTTAACACAGAGCTAAAATAATCCAGTCATTAAAGACTCAGAACGATAAAATTAAACACAAACATTCCAGTATGTACCCCTTGCTGTGGTGTTATGCTCACTGTTCTGCTCCTAGGATCCAACATCAGTTTGGGAATGTCTCATCAGCATCCTGAGTTCTCCGCTAGAAGGAGCATGACATTAAGGAGAGGGCAGTCCTTCCCTCTTGCTCTTGCATCTGCATGGATTCATCTTTGCATGGTTGTTGACACAGCTCTCTTCCTTGATGTTCCATGATTCACAGGTCCATGTTTCCAAATTTACTATACATCATTTGCCAGATATATGGGGTTTGGGATGGGTTTTTGTTTGGTTTGGGTTTTTTTCTGTTATTATATGTCAAACCAGTAGTCCTGGTGACTCTCTTGTCTCCTTTACACAGGCACCAAATATTCTCTGAAAGGACCAGCAGTACCTGTGTTGTTCAGAATCTAAGCCTTCAGGGACCAGCTCTAGGAATGAGAGAATTTTCAGCCTCCAGCACGACCAAAGTCAGTAGAAGTCCTCTCAGTGATGAAAATGAGCAGAGGTCTGGCCCTCACAGGAAGAGAAATGATCCTTTCTCTACAGCTTTACAAACTG
>NW_008621213.1:0-6083 GCF_000691845.1 Merops nubicus | reverse complement strand
TGGAATTACTGAATCTGGAGAAATATTCTATCAGTTGTGTTGTGTTTAAATGGGTGAGCAGAGGAGTCGTTTCTCAGAGGGTGTGGGTTTTTTTAAGAAGTCTGGCAGTTTAAGAATTTGCCAGGTTTGCAGTGAGGGGGGTTTAGGATTTCAGCAGGTTGCTGTGGTGGGACAGAGGTGGTTCCCCTGTGTCACCTGCTGCCTGTTGCTCTTCCCCAGCGGTGAGGCTCTGTACCCCACATCTGACAGCCTCCTCCACGGGACTCACGTGCCATCCAAGGAGGGGGTCGACAGGATGGTGGCCGATCTCGAGAAGCAGTAAGTACACGTTGAGATACGCTCAGAAACCCCCTGAGAGCAGCTCTGGGGAAGCAAAGCCCCGGGCTCCACCCCCAGCCCCTCAGACCCCGCCCCCTGCCCCGCAGGATCGAGAAGCGGGACAAGTACAGCCGCCGGCGCCCCTACAACGACGACGCCGACATCGACTACATCAACGAGAGGAACGCCAAGTTCAACAAGAAGGCAGAGAGGTTCTACGGCAAGTACACGGCCGAGATCAAGCAGAACCTGGAGAGGGGCACGGCCGTCTGAGGCAGCACCCCGGGGGCACGCCTGGCAGCCCTGCTGCCTCTCTTAACCTTGCCTGGCTTGCAGACAATTTGAAGTTGTATCAAAAAATCCTTTGTAATGTCGTTGTTTGTGAAGTCAGCAGTGTATTTAATGTAATAGGTGGAATTTGTGGAACAGCTTCAGCCCTGTAGAGCTTTTACTGGCAGAGCAACCAGCTTGTGCAATTTCCTGTTCTAAATAAACCTCAGAGTAGAGCCTGGCTTTGTTCTTCAGACTGGTCACCAGGTTCCCAAAACCAGTTGTTTAGAAGATGCTCAGGAACAAGTGACCTCTCTGTGACCAAGAGGCCACCCCAGCTGCCCGTTGTGTTCCCCAGGCTGGCCGCCCACCCCAACACCAGCACTGCCTCTCCTTCCTCCCAAGGACAGGGACCTGTTCCAGCATTCGCTTTCTTCCCACAACACACACACACTCCTTGGTACATCATCAGCCTGCAGAAACTTACAATTGCCAAGATGAGTTTATTTTACTAGCCATTTATTATTTTGGAGGTCCTGAACTAGGCATACCCTGGACAGAATGACTGAGGTAAAGCTCCACTTCCAAAACTGTGCCAGAATTACCTTCCTGCTGCACTTTGGGGTAACAGTGAGTTAAGAGCAAGTGAAACCTGGGCAACAGCCACTCACAGCCAGCTTCTCACCCAACACACGTTTGATACTTGACACAGAGAGGCCAGTGCAAAACTAAACTTTATTTACTTAAGTAAACAGTTACACAATGTCAATCAAGTGTTCAAAATAACAGCTACTCAACTATGGTTTAGAAAAGGTTACCCACCTGTAAGGTCTAGTCCATTAAAGCAATACAAAATATTTACAAATAGACACAAGATTCCCATCTGTGGCTTCTGGATCACTGTGCTCTAGATCTGAAAGAGAAACCTAAGACTCCAAAATTAAAGATCTGAAAATAAATACTCAGTATTAACAAAAAGTCTTCAACGCGATCGGAAAACCCCGAATCTCGCTACTGAAGTATGCCCAGTGTGGGAGGGGCAGAACTAGCGTGCCCGGAAGGCTGCACTTTTGGGTGAGAAATTTAGAAATGTTTTCTTCTCCTCCTTCTTGACAGGAACCCACTGCCCATAGGGACTGCCCTTTCTCTCCTCTTCTCTTGCCACAGGGACTGCCGGTTCTTTAACAACGCTGCTCGCTGGCTTCTGCAGCACTGGCTTCTGCAGCACTGGCTTCTGCAGCACTGGCTTTGCCATTGTATTCTGGAAAAACAAATGCCCTTTAGAAATGCTGCCAGCAGAGGGAACTTCCCAAGCCCTGTCAACTTTAGGGGTTTTTCTGTACTGTAACAGATGTCTTCGTATGTTTGACAGACACGGGATTCAGGGGAGTTGCTTTTTCCTTAGTACTGAGTTATGAAATAGATCCAAATATGGAGCTTGAACAAGTTCCAGTGTAACCAGTTCTGGCACACACTTTTGAGTCTGCAGTACAGCATTAGAAGCATGTGACCAGTCTGCACTTGGTACCGATCTCCTTATTTCCTGTGAATTCAGTACATAGTTCTTGCTTTGTAGGGCTTGGGTCTCTCCTTCCAACAAGGAAGTGACAAGACAAAAGGCAACAGCCTCAGAGAAGGAACTGCTCCTCCAGTAGTGGAGTCCCCATCCCTGGAGGGGTTTCCAAGCTGTGGAGATGTGGTGTGAGGGACACGGGGCAGTGGGGACCTGGCAGTGCTGGGGGAACAGCTAGACTCTTGAGTATAAAGGTCTTTTCCAACCAAAATGATTCTATGACTTTCAACACACTGCTGCAGTGTGCTTGCAATGCTCCACTGCTCAAGTACACATCTCCCTCCTCCAGGAAAGTCATTATCAAACCATTAAATTCAACTTGTTACTATTGGTAAGATCTCTGATCTGGCAGTCAGTGCTGGGGAAAGGCCAACACAGGAGGGCTGAAGTCCTACAACTCACTGTGGAAGTCACACTTACGTTAGGGCTGAAAGAAATGCTCCTCTGCACAGCTGCTCGCTCCACTGCGCTCTTGGTCACGTCCTCTGCCAGTCCTCTGGGTTGCTAGAGAAGAGCACAGGCAGCTTAAGTGGGAGGACACATCATCCTGTGCAAGTTAAGGCTGTCACTACAGAGTAAGAACTGTCTGGTAGAAGCTGTTTCAGGTATTTACATCAGAAGTAGCTGTAAGCTACTGAATTCACAAACAGATCAATGTCAAGCTGACTCTGAAGAGCATTCAGTGTTTTTATGCTCATCACTGTCCCATTCACACGGGACCTGACAGCCATGCCCCAGTTATGGCTTTTGGCACAATTCACATGATCAAAGCACAGACTGCCCCACAACAAATGCAGTGGTGGAGCAAGTCACATAAGGAGTTCTGCACATCCATCCTGCATAGCTTTGGATAAGGACAATAAACTTATCTGCTAGTGATGCAGGCCTCTTCTTCTGTACTCTCTCAACATCTGGAATATATTGCATATATTATGAAAGGGATGCCTGTACCATTTGTCTAAAACCCCTAGTAAATTTACTTCCATTTGAAATAGCATCTGTTTGATGTAACAGATACTGCAGCTTTGTATTTACCACGAATCAGGTTAACATGCTGTAACAACAGAGCCAAACTCGGATTCATTTTAAGCTGCTCAAGTTTCTCCCTCCCTTAAATGCACAGCAGCTATCACCCACAAGTCCCTTAATTACCAACAGATTTTCTTCCTCATGTCTGGAACCATAG
The DNA here is from genome assembly GCF_000691845.1 of Merops nubicus. Lineage (NCBI taxonomy): Eukaryota > Metazoa > Chordata > Aves > Coraciiformes > Meropidae > Merops > Merops nubicus. The sequence goes on along the minus strand of NW_008621213.1, from coordinate 2,736 downwards.
TCATGATTTCTATAAGACAGAAATAAAGTATGTAAAATGCATTGGGTGTTTGGGTATGTAACTTCTGGGAAACAGTTTGTTGCACATGAAAAGCTTTTCACAGTTAAAAAAAGGTAGAAAGATTTAACCTTAAAAAAAAAAAAAGCCCACACTACTCACTAGGTTTGGTAAAGAGACTCCTGTTTCAGGCCAGAAACACATTAACTAGTCTACATAGCAGGCAGCATCCTACGAGGAGAACAACTCAAAAGAACAAGCTACATTCAGCTCTCCTTCTGCAAAGCCTGCACAGACCCGGTGGATGAACCACCTCTCAGGAGCCCACAGTGCTTTCACCTTAACACCAAAGTCTACGGTGGTTTCTAGAGTAGATTTTAGCACTCTGGTAAACCTGACTATTTTGTTCAAGGGTTTGAATTCATAATCACAAAGTCCAGTTTAGGAACTAGAACACATCCATGCAGACAACAACTTTTAAGAAGTGTTTACCTTTTCTTTGAGAATACTCCAGTTCATACTTACCTCAGCTGACTCTCCAGCACCTTCACGCTCTGGTTTTTCATTTTTTATCTCTTTGGGAGGAGAAAGGATCTTCAAGCTTGCTGGCAAGACAATGTTATCTGTTCCCAGAGCTTTTGCAGCATTGGCTTTTGCAATTTCCAGCAGTTCCCGTTTGTCTGAAAGACGAAAAAACCCCAAACTCTCCTGAGTTCTGAACAACGTGTACCTACTAATACAAGCCTAAACCTGCAGGCTTACTATCACTGCACTCATGTAAGCATCAGCTGTGATCCCTTTTCATCTGAACTTGGCAAATTTAGCTGCAGTTGAAGTGCAAAAGAATATGCTCTCAACTGCATTTTTTAGGTACCTTTATAAACATGCAGCTGTTTTCTCCTACACTGCCATTATCACACTCTATAAAGCAAACGAACACATGAGAATCTGGTTAAAATAACTGCACGCTTTGAGGTTCTCACACAAGTGTCCCCCCAAAATTACCTTTTTCACTCAAATGGAGAGGCGACCTGCTCCGAGATCTCGTCCGTGACCTGCTTCTCCAGCTCCTGTAAGCCTCACGATAGATGGTTCTCCCAAACCCGTAGTATCTTCGGCCTCTCGACCGTGATCTGCTCCTCGAATAGGACCTTCTGTAGTAGGACCTTCCGCGGGACCAGGAGCGGCTGCGGGAGCGGTACCTCGGCGGGGAGCGGTGGTACCTCCTGTAGTGCCTGGCATAGTACCTGCCTGGGTACCTCCTGTAGCCACGGGACCTGGACCTGCTCCTGGAGTAGGAGCGGGAGTACCGCCTGTACCTGCGGGAACCGTTCCTTCTAGCCCGCGACCTGGACCTGGACCTGGACCGGCTCCAGCTCCTTGAGGAAGCTGAAGAGGAGCTGCTTGAACTGGACCGTGAACTGCACGAGGATCTGCTGGATGACCTCGTGGATGACCTGTCACAGCTTCTCTTGGATCTCACAGATGACTCCCTTTTCTTCGGTGAGCTGAGGGTTAAGTCGTCCATGAAGTTTGTCATGTCCTCAGTTTTCCCAACGGCTGTTTTCTCCACATGGGTGCTTCCAGGAGCTGCTTCTGTTTTCACTGTTGTTCTGCAATACCCAGTCTCGGTTCCTGTGGTGGGTGGGGAAGAGGAAGTTTATGACTTGTATGTACCAAGTCATTTATACAGCAGCAACAAACATTATGACAAAGAGACAAAAACTCAAAGAGTAATTAAAGCAAACCAACAGTGCTCATCTAGTTGGTCAGCATCTTTTGCACATGAGTTTTAAATCTCAATTTGTCCTCTCCTATAGTCAGTCTTCTGTATGAAATTCCAAAAGGCTTCAGCTTAAACCATGAGTAATTCTGTGTGGGATTTTAAAGGGGGTTTTGAAGTTTAATAACCTTTGTTTACTAGGTAACCACACCTTTTGTGAAAAAGATTCCAGTTAACTCCTTATTTTTTCTCCTCCAAACAGAGCTTTCAAGGTATTTTATCTTCAGTCTATCCTAAACTCAGCCTACTGCATCTACAATGCAAAATAACCATTTGCCTTCCAGATCAGTACAAACTGAGATTTCTTCTGCAGTTCCACGGTGGTTAAGTTTTATTGTTTTCCTCCAACAAGGAGGGAAAAAAAACCCAAAGTACTTTCAAGCTACAAAACAGTCACTTCATGATCTTGGCAGTATTGCATTAAAAAAATCCGCAGAAAACCCCACAGATCCCAGCAGCTTATACAGCAAGCCGATACTAAAAACATTCTAAATAACTAGTGGAAAAATACAGCTAATGATACCGGGGGGTAAAGGCTGTAACAGCTGTTCAGCTATTAATAATTAAAATGGCTGTCCCTCTAGGGGCGGCCATTTTGTAGCTACAAAGGTTACTCTACTCTAGGGTGTAACTACGCCTGTTGTTCTAGGGCGTATCTTATCACCAGTACATAAACCCTCAGTTACATCACTTCGCAGCTCAAGGAACCTTACTTTATTACCAAGTCCCTATTTAGTGCTCAGCATAGACCAAAATTACTGATTAGATTTTAAAACCTTACTGAAATCGAACAAGGGTACTAAGTTCTACTCGAGTTGCAAGAAACATTCCCTGGCTCCTACCACTACAGCTCAAGTTTCGCCGCTTCACCTCTAAGCACAGTCCAAGGTCACAAGAGCTACAGAGGGTACGGCCAAGCGGAAACAACCGATTACTGTGGAATCAAACCGATTAAC
>NW_008621212.1:1018-8597 GCF_000691845.1 Merops nubicus | reverse complement strand
CCCCCTTCCCTTTCACGTAACAAGGGGATGAGAACTTAATGTGGAAGTAAGAAGTACTCTGATTTGTACATAAACAGGCAAATTGTCCAGAGATTAAAAGAATCAACTGCAAAAGCAAGGAAATAATAAAAAACTAAATTATACTGATTGAAAGCTGAAGTATATTATTTAATGTTATTCAGAGAAAAATGTTCTTGTTTTTTTATTTGCTCCACAGTTTACATGTTGCTCAATTAATTAATGTCAATAAAGCTTTGTGTGGATGTTAAGACCCATCCCAGAAACCAGAGCACTGCCTCCTAAAGATGCTTGCACTGGTAACAGTTTAGCTGTTAATGGACTTCATGGAATATATATTAGCCAAGTGATTACTCATTCCATTATTGTCCTTCTGTTACAGGAGGTGGCATCTGTGCAAAGCAAATGTCTCTATTACCATCCTTTTCCCAGAGACATTATAAAGTGGTAAAACTACACCTGTACCAGTTCCAGAACATCATTTTCAGGTGGAAGCTGAATCTGTTACTTAAAAGACTTTTTTAAGAAGACCAAAATGTGGCATGTAAAATCCTTATCTTTCCTTGCCTTCATGCCAAGTATTGGGAAGTCAGTTGTCCAGAAGAAGTAAGCTGCTCTAGTCAGATAATAGCTCTGGTTGGGGTCTGCAAACCTCTTTGATTTGCTGGCATCCACAGCTTGTGCATAAAACAAAATAGCAACATCTCATTTTTGAATCAGGCAGTTCTCTTTTTTTTTTTTTTTTACAACCAAAACAGAGCCAACAAATCTTTGCTGTGATACAACAGTAAAATAACTTAGTCATTTTCTGTTGTCCTTTCTCATCCTTCGAATGCTGTCCTCCATATGACTGTTAGCAGGGGCAATGCTAATGCCCCTGCTAAGCAGGAGGACACCTGGGATCTATTACAGGCATAAAAAGGAGAACCCAATGGTGAGACTGTTTTAGGCAGTGTAACCACAGGTGATCAGTCTGAGGAGCTGTCTACCCAGTGAAATAATGGTGTGAGGTAAAAAGGCTTATGTACACAAAGTAGTTTCCTCTAATTAGCACAACTTACAAAGCAAGAGCAGAGATGTGGTGACCCATGTTTTGCCACATGTCATTGCAAAGGTTATGGATTCAATACTCTTGCAGTGTTTATATTGTCAAAGAGGTGACAGCACATGTTGATGTCTGTGGGTACATCTTCAGCGATGTGACAGTTAGCTGACTTTATTAGAATTGCTTAATCTACGTTATTCTGGGTAGAGATGAAACCAAAAGAATAGTTTGAATTTTTTTGCATGGTGTATGATCTGTTGTGGTTTGTTCCTTTGATTTCACATGGCTTGAATTATATTTCATTGCTGTGGGGGTTTTATGTTAATATTTTGGAATGATTGTGTGATACCCATTTTTGCTCTATGTGCGACTGAAGATCCTGCCAATGCGTTTTTCCCGTAATCATCATAGCACTTAACCTTATTTTTGCCATTTTGAAAGACACTTAAAAACATGTTAATCACTTAAAGTTCCAAGGCAGACACTTACTTGCCCCTAACTCTTCGCTGCTGATTTTGCTTGACACTAATTGTGGAGCATTTGGAGGCAAGCTTCTCCCGCACTGCAGAACCCATTGTCCCATGAAACTGGTGTAGTTGTCTCTCATACTGACCCAACTGGATCTGAAATAAGGTATAAGCCCACCTTTAGCTTCTTCAGCTGATTCTATAATGGTTTGATGCAGCCCCAACTATGCTGCTCAGCTGTCTGAATTTGCACTGCTTTTCCCCTCTGGCACGATTAGGAGTAGGTGCTCTGTGAGTTGGCGCAAGTGAAGAAATATATGTCTAAAATTTGCTTAGCCCACTTGGATTGAAGGTATGCCTTTCTGGAAATGATAGCCTGAGCACTTAGAGAAATATTGCGGGTCCCGTAGTCAAGCACTGAAAGCTAAGAGAGTTCATATATCCTCAAGTCATTAAAGAAAAACTCAAACCCGTAACAGATCACTGAAATACAGTTGCTAATACTGTTTGAAAAGCTTCTGTAGAAGTTGATAGCTTCACTGAAATTATTTTCTCCAAGTGAAATGATGTTACAATTACAGAATATGGTATGCAATTCTGAAATTAATTTTCAATAGCAAGCATCCTGGCATTCACTCAGCTGTACGCAAAGGTGTTAGGACATGCTACAGAAATGTATGCTCTTCAAAACCGATTAAAAGAATGAAGCTGAGGTTGGCTTCTCCTGTTGACAGTCTTGCTTTTAACACAAAAAGGCTGATGCCTGGTCATTTGAAAGTACACCAGAGGCTAAGAAAAAGAAGCTTTCAGCCATCAATCTAGAATACATGCATTTTTAAGATAGCAGAAGATTTCTACTCATCTTGTGGTTTTGTTTTGCTTTCCTTCTTGTGTTCAGCATTATTCATGAAAACACTGTTTTAAATTATCTACTCCTGCAGAAAATTCCTGGACGCAGAACAGTGTGAATAGCCAAGAAATCTGTAGTTGTTCTTCCTGCAAGGTCTCTGGATTTAATTCCTTCCTAAGGTCTGTCCAGATTGAAAATATTGGCTGTGAGTTGGTACTCATGAGGGAGAAGCCCTCATAGATAGGGCGTGGCTGGCAGTGCAGTATAATGCTCCTGGCAGTATAAGCCATCATGTCAAATATACCATACTGGTCCTAATCTTACTGGGAGCTGGGAGTCTCAGGATGCTCCTAGTACAGGCCCTCTGGATTCTCAGCTGTAGATTTATCCTTTTCTGCATGCAGGTATTTTTGCAGATGTCTCAGGTATATTCATCTTGGCTGTGTCTAATTCTCTGCCACCGGTTTAACATGCTCCCTTGTGCCAAGGTAGTGCCAGAATCTGAGGAACCAGCCCTGAGGAAGGGCTTGGTAGTGCAGTGTAGCAGCCTCTGACAATGGGAGAACTGGGGCATGCTGATCTTAGAGCAACCTGGACACTGTGATACGGCAGTGGAAGAAAAAAATTAGCACAAAAAGGAAAGCTTGGTCCCTTTCTTCTAACAGAAAAATGTTTGTGGGGATGCCTGATGACTGCAATCTTTTAATCAGATAAAAAAACCCCGTTTAATCAATAGCCACCAAGCATGAGTAAAATAAGATGTGCTGACTGGTAGGAGAGGGTGCTGCAGTGCAGCTGGCCTTTGTCATGTGGTTTGCTAGGATAGAAAATTGAATTTTTCTATTAAAGGGAAACTTATCTTACAATTTAGAAATGTTTTTATTGTTACTGCAGATAGTAATGACTTTGGTGTCTAAGCTGAAATAATAATGAAAGATGAAGCAGAGGGTGGACAAAAAACAAGGCAAACTTCATAAATATTGTTGAAGCAATTTTTCACAACTATTTGGCTTTTATTTGCAAATGTCTAAAAAAAAATCTGGAAAACAATCTTATATAGGCATATATACCTTACTTACTGTTTCTTTCCAATATTAGCTACTCTTCCTATATAGCACAATCCTTCAGGGATAGACCTTCTAGGAAGGCTGGTGATGCACTATTGAGTTTTTTTTTCTGGGTTCTCTCTGGCAGCATTGGTATTGTTGCTGAACTTTAACTTATTTTTCCACCATTCTTCTTTAAGAACACACACTAAGGGCTAATGCTATTTCATGAGTTGATTTCACAGTCAAACACTGCCAGTGCTAATCTACTTAGTTTCTGTGCAATTAAGTGATGATACACTGCCTACTCTCGTTAACTGTAATTCAAACAACTTTAAAGACAGTCTGAACAAATCAAGTGGAAACGTGACCTTGTATTATTTTTTTTTCTATACATCCTACTCTATTTTATTTGCTGAGGTTTTGTTTGGGTGACCTGGTACCTTCAGATCTGTAATATTAAAGATAAAGAAGAATTACAAACACCTAAGCCTGCTTTCCTTCACGTTATTAAGCTGTTCATGCAGTTTTTTATCTGTTACTGTGTCAAACATACTGTCTTTTTTCATATAAAAGCTAAGAAAAGGACAATAATTTTGAAATTACTCACTGATTCGTTTTTAAATTAAATTTTCTAAGCAATTTAAAGTGACATCCTGTATATAAAATACTACAATTCTAGGTCTAAACCTCTTCCAGCACCATATGCTTTAATTTTTTTTTTGTCCACTAATGGCTAAAAACAGCCTGTTTATATTCAGTTTTTTTTTGTTGTTGTTTGTCTGTTTTGTTTTTTGTTTAAATTTAAATATTCTTCCTTTAAATTCCTTTTTTAAATAATAGTATTTATCTTATATAATTTATCATAATTTATGTTTGCAAATTACATACTGGGATATCCATCTAGATACTCTGAAAGGTAGCACAGGTGCTATAGCAGAAAACACAAACCTATTCAGTAGTAATTCACTTCTGAGTTGATCCATAGGTCACAAGGTGAATACAGACAGTGAATACAGAAAGAACTGAACCTGCTTTAGTGGTTTATGTAACACACTAAATATTTGGTGTTGACAGATGGAAAAGAGTGCTCAGGACTCAGTAAAAAAGAACAAGACCACAACAGATAAGGGAACATTGAGTGTAGAGGGCATAACTGTAACAGCCACACAGTGTTTAGAAGATGAACAATATAACCAACTAATTATGTTTCAGTACAAACAGTGCCTGGGCAGGAGAGATGTGGTCTGAGCTGTGCTCTTGGTACATGTGGCTCCCGCAGCCCAATTTACATCACACTTTTTCAATGGGTAGTTGAGCAACCTACTGTAGAGCTGTTTAGCTCTTTGATCATTTCTCTGTGCAGTTACCCTACATATGCAATCCCAGAAACTGCATGCTCTGTTCAGAGGTGCAGATAGTGAGGTATTTTTGCATTTATTTACACACATTTAAAACTCCAGTGGCACTCACAGATTGAAATGTAGCTGTTTGCCACCTTTCTAGTCCCAACTCCCCTGCTAAAGATCACGTAGTTCCAATCCCCCTGCCATAGGCAGGGACAACTCCCACTAGATCAGGTTGCTCAGAGGTCCATCCAGCCTGGCCTTAAAAACTTCCACGAATGGGGCTTCCACCACCTCGCTGGGCAACCTCTTCCAGTGTCTCACCACCTTCATGATGAAAAACTTCTTTATAACGTCTAATCTGTATCTACCTACTTCTAGTTTTGTTCTATTCCCCCTAGTCCTATCACTACCTGACATCCTAAAAAGTCCCTCACCAGCTTTCCCGTAGGCCCCCTTAAGGTACTGGAAGGCCACAATGAGGTCAGCTTGGAGCCTTCTCTTCTCCAGACTGAACACCCCAAACTCTCTCAGTCTGTCTTCATAGGAGAGCTGCTCCAGCCCTCGGATCATTCTCGTGGCCCTTCTCTGGACACGCTCCAGCAGGTCCACATCCCTCTTGTAGTAGGGGCTCCAGAACTGGATGCAGTACTCCAGGTTGGGTCTCACCAGAGCGGAGTAGAGGGGGAGAATCACCTCCCTCGACCTGCTGGCCACACTTCTCTTGATGCAGCCCAGGATCTGGTTGGCTTTCTGGGCTGCAAGTGCACACTGCTGGCTCATGTTGAGCTTCTCGTCCACCAGCACCCCCAAGTCCCTCTCCTCAGGGCTGCTCTCAAGCCAGTCACTGCCCAGCCTCTATTGGTGCCTGGGATTGCCCTGACCCAGATGCTACTTGAAATGGTTAGGTTCTGCAGAAGGACCCTAGGCCTCTTTGATTCCTTTCTTTTCCCCTTTTTTCTTTCTTTCTTTTTTTTTTTTTAACTGGGGGAGGTCTGGTTTAGACCTACTTCAGCCCGAGAGTTAATGTATGAGAGAGCAACAGAAATGAAAATATTCTAGAGATTTTGTGTCTGCACAGCTCCATAATGAACTTTGAAAGTGGATGATATGGTAGCACTAACCCATGCAGGCCCCAGTGAAACAGATCCCTAGTTGCAGAAAAGCCCCTGAACTGTGCTGGTCACTGCTGATCCAAGATGCAAGAACCTAGACAGGAAGGAGGGAACTGGTGGATGGGGATGTGCAGAGGAACAATGCTCTGCTGTGTGTGGAAAAGGAATGCTGATAAAGTTAATGGGAATCATTAAGAAGATGTAGCTTATTCTTTATTGACATACATATTCTGTTACTATGTTTTCTAAATGGTTCCATTTTTTCCCCAGTTCCTTAGACAACATTTGGAGTGCAGGAATATGGGATAGTTGCATCTTCAGCAAAGGCATCAGAGAATTTCCCCCCTCATCTCCCATGATGGAAGTTTGAATGGCTTCATTTTTTGACATACAGACAAAGCTGCTTTTTTTTTCCTGACATTACTCAACTGGCATTAAGTCACAGTGGTATCCCTTGTTTTGATGTCTAACAATAAGTGAGAACCCACTGTGTGAGACAGCTGGTTGAAAGTCAGAAGGGTCTTCTGAAATCATATTAATTTGCGTTCTGTATGTTGTTTTATCTTTATGTAAGACACATTGATGAAAGGATGGAAGAAATTGTACAATGTAACTGTATTCTTAAGAAATTTGTGTTTCTCATGCCCTTGCCTAATAGCCCGTTACAGAAAAAATTATTTCCAACCAGTTATCCCTATATTGCCTTTAGTCCTAATAGATAGTGTGACAGTTGCTTCAAGTGATAGGACATTTTGTGTGCTGACAATTAAACACAGAGAGAAGCCACTGTTAAAACAAAGAAATCATACAACTAGGATCTGTATTCCACTCTGTGGGAGAAATTAAACAATAAAGTATTCACAGGGGAACAGAAATGAGAGACTTAATGGAGCTATCTGCCAATGCAATCCCTTTCCAAACTGCTGCCATTTCTCCACAGGAACTTCAAGGCTCCTCTCGCTGTGATTTTTCTGGGTGCCCTTTTAAAGCTCTTAACCAAGATAACCAGAACAACCCCTTGGCTCTTAGTTTTTTTTTCTTTTTTTTTTTTTTTTTTTTGTAATAAATCATATGAGGATGGATGCTATGCTGTTTAAAGCAAGGAAGAAAGGAGAAAAGAAAACGAAAAGAAAAAATGCAAAATATTTCTGTTGTCAGTCTCACAGGATGTTTTCTTTTGTTCTTGAAATTCCAGTTTTGCTCAATGGTTTTAAATAGTTGCTTGATTTCCAAGCTTTAACATCACAGAGAATAGTCAGTAAGATTTTGTGTGTTTCATTTGTGGGGAATGATTATTTGCATATACAACATTTCTAATGGCTTCATATTTGTGGGTTGTCAGTGTGTCTTCTGAGGACTGGATGACTTTATGTCCAAATTTTTTAAGTATCCTCCAGTGTGGAGTGTATTGAGTTTTTTAACATGTATATGTAATTAACTGGGATATCTGTTGACATATTTGAATGTAATACTTAGGGATTTCCATTAAACTCAGCAGGATTGAGCAGTTCTGGAAACAAACCATAAATATTCATGCAGAGCACTCAAAATTCAAATACCTCAAGTATGTGTGCTACTGAAAGTTGGTGAGATTACTAAGTTTCAGACTTGCTAGATGCAAGAACTATTAGAAATGCTGTAAAGGTTATTGTCTGGATGAGTACACCCTCAGGAAGTTTGCAGATGACACCA
>NW_008621212.1:0-989 GCF_000691845.1 Merops nubicus | reverse complement strand
GTAGGGAGGCTCTACAAAGGGATCTAGACAGGCTGGATCCATGGGCTCAATGGTATGAGGCTCAACAAGGCCAAGTGTTAGATCCTACACTTGGGTCACAACAACCCCATTGCAATGGTACAGGCTTGGGGAAGAGTGGCTAGAAAGCTGTTGATGGAAAAGGATCTGGGCTGTTGGTTGATAGACTGCTGAATGTGAGTCAGCAGTGTGCCCAGGTGGCCAAGAAGTCCAGCAGCATCCTGCCTTGTATTAGAAATAGTGTGGTCAGCAGGACCAGGGCAGTGTTTGTCATCCCGTACTCAGTACTGGTGAGGCTGTACCTCAAATACTGTGTTCAGTTTTGGGCTCTTCACTACAAAAAGGACATTTTGGTGTCCAGAGAAGGACAACAAAGCTCATGAAGGCTCTAGAGCACAAGTCTTATGAAGAACAGCTGAGGGAATTGAGGTTGTTTAGCATGGAGAAAAGGAGGCCCTACAGGGGCCTCCTACAGACCTTCTTGCTCTCTACAGCTAACTGAAAGGGGGTTGTAGTGAGGTGTGGGTTAATCTCTTCTCTGAGGTGCCTGACCAATCTGTTGGCTTTCTATAATGAAGCAGCGGCACCGGTGGACAAGGGAAGAGCTGTGGATGTCATCTATCTTGACTTTGCTAAGGCCTTTGACGCTGTCTCCCATAGCATCCTCCTTTCTAAGTTGGAGAGAGATGGGTTCGATGGGTGGGCTGTTCGGTGGATAAGAAACTGGCTGGATGGCTGCACACAGAGAGTGGTGGTCAATGGCTCAGCGTCTAGCTGGGCAAAAGTGACAAGTGGTGTCCCTCAAGGGTCCCTACTGGGACCGGTGTTGTTTAACATCTTCATCAACGATTGCCCCCTCAGCAAGTTTGCTGACGATACCAAGCTGGGTGGTGCAGGTGACATGCCAGAGGGACGGGAGGCCATCCAGAGGGACCCAGACAAGCTGGAGAGTTTGGCTCAGGTGAACCTCA
>NW_008621211.1:0-3002 GCF_000691845.1 Merops nubicus | reverse complement strand
ACATCTGATCCAAATCTACCCTCTTTCCATCTGAAACCATCACCCCTTGTCCTATCCCTGCACTCCCTGATCCAAAGTCCATCCCCAGCTTTCTGATTCCGACAGGCCCCCTTTGAGTACCAGAAGGCCACCACAAGGTCTCCCTGGAGCCTTCTCCAGCCTGCACAACCCCAACTCTCTCACCCTGGTGTTGTAGAACTGCTCCAGCCCCCTCAACATCTTCATGGCCCCGCTCCAACAGGTCCATGTCTTTCTTAGGCTGGGGGCTCCAGAGCTGAGCACAGTGCTCCAGGTGGGCTCTTGAAGAGTGGAGCAGAGGGGCAGAATCCCCTCCCTTGACCTGCTGGCCACGCTGCTCTGGCTGCAGCCCAGGACTCAGCTGGCTTTCTGGGCTGCCCTCACACATTGCTGGCTCACGTTGAGCTTCTCATGAACCAACACCCTGAGTCCTTCTCCCCAGGACTTCTCCCAATCCACCCGTTGCACAGCCTGTATTTGTGCCTGGGGTTGCCCTGGCCCAGGGGCAGGACGTTGCCCTGCAGAGCATGGCCCTTGCTGTGCAGAGGTCCCCTGGATGGGCTCCCTTCCCTCCAGCGTTGTGTTGGGAGCACACAGCCCGGTGTTGGGAGTGAAATCCCTGAGGGTGCACTCGATCTGCCTGTGTCTGTCACTGACAGAGATGTTGCACAGCACCAATACTGGCCCCTGAGCATCACCACTTGTCACTGGTCGCCACCCGGACATTGAGCTGTTGACTGCAACCCTCTGAGTGCAATCATCCAGATTATCCCTTGTCCACCATGCTGCCCATCCATCACATCTCTCCAGTTCAGAGAGTGGGATCCATGTGGGACAGTGCCAACCAAATGCTTTGATGTCAGGTAGCTGACATCAGTTCCCCTTCCCTGACCCACCAGCTCTGTAACCCTGCTGTAGAAGGACAGGCCAGCTCTCACAAATCACCTCCTCAATTTCCATGTGCCCTAGCATAGTTTCTAGGAGGATCTGCTCCATGATCGTGCTGGGCACAGAGGTGAGACAAGCTGGCCTGTATTTGCCCAGGTCTTCCTTTTCGCCCTTTTTAAAAACAGGGGTTATGTTTCCCCTTTTCCAGTCAGTGGGAGCTTTGCCAGACTGACATGATGTCTCAAATATGATGGATAGCAGCTTAGCCACTTCCTAACTCGGTCCCTGGCTGCTTGGACAATTTCTCTGTATTCCTCCCAGGTTACCTGCCTTTGCTTCCACCCTCTGCAGAGCTTGGAGGAGGTGACCTTTGAATATTAACCAGCTGTCTCAGGCCCCCCTTCCCTTCAGGGCTTTATCCCATGGTACTCTGCCAAGCAGGTCCCTGAAGAGGCCAGTCCTGCTCTCCTGAAATCCAGGCTAGCAAGTTTGCTGGCACCCTCCTTGTTGCCCTCAGGATCTTGAACTCCATCACTTCATGGTCACCACAGCCACCCTTGAGCTTCAGATTCCTGAAATCATCCCCTCCTTGTTGGTGAGAGCAAGGTCCAGCACAGCAGCTCTCCTTGTTGGCTCCTCTGTCATTTGGAGAAGGGAGGTATCATGAACACATTCCAGGAACCTCCTGGATTATGCCCTGCTGTGTGCCCTGCTCTCCAACAGATACCAGGGTGGTTGAAATCCCCCGTGAGGACCAGGGCTTGTGACCAGGAGGCTGCTCCTGTCTGTAGAGGGCCTCATCCACTTGGTCTTCCTCATCCAGTGGCCTGTAGCACAGCCCTGCTGTAATGCCCCCTGCTGCTGCCCTCCCTTTGCCCCTGACCCAGGAGCTCCTGGTCGGCTCCTCGTCCATCCCGAGGGAGCTCCACACACTCCAGCTGGTCACTGGCACAGAGGGTGACACCCCTCGTGTCCCCTCCTGTCCATCCCAAAGAGCCTCCGTGCCCACACTGGAGCCGTGGGAGCCATCCCCATGTCCCCAGGGGCCTGCAGGCGTGTGCTTGTCTCTAACCCCTCCTGCTTTTCCCCAAGCTACCAGAGGGTCATTGAAGCTGGGCCCTGGAGAGACTGTCTACAGCCCCTGGAATTCCTTCATGCTGCTCTTCAGGTGCTCTCCTGCTGCCCTGGGATCCCTCTCCAGGCTCTGGGCACCTACTGCTGGCACCCCGCTGGTAGGAGCAGGATGGATTGAGGTTCCCTGCCACCAACAAAGGTTCTCCTCCCACCATAAAGGGGGAAATTATTCCTTCCCCCCTGTCTCCTGGGGACGCTGCAGCTCTTTCCACTGCAGTCCTTCCAGGTGTCAAGGTGGGATGTGTCATAACTTACACGGGTCATTAACCCCTTTGAGTTAAATTTAAAAAATGCATGTCCTGCCCCTTTTACTCCTAGTGCTCCACCATGTGCATAACTACCTGAAGCTACTGTCTGAAGGTCAGCAGGCACTGGCAGCATTTGGGCACTAGGTCCTGTTCCCTGGGAAGCAGGAGATGAAGGCAGTGGGAGGTCTGCTCCTCCCCCAGGACCGCAGGGTCCCAGAGACACAGGGACAATGAGGACTCGAGCTGATGTCTCTGGTGACATCTCGGTCCCAGGGACTCCTTTGAGCTCTGGATCCCACTCAAACAGCCTGGAGGAACACGGCACCAAGAGCTGGAAGTGTTTTCTTAGGATGGAAACATTTGCCTGGAGCTCTGGGAGGTGAGGCAGCCCGAGCTCACCAGTGCTCCCACCACCCAAGCCACGTGAGGGGCAGAAAGCGTGCGGGAGCTCCACACCAGGGGGGCGATTCCTGCGAGCCCCCCCATAGCCATGGGCACCCCGGTGCCTCCCGGGGGGCACAACTTTCCCGAGGGGGCTGGAGCCCAGGAGCACACAGGGAGCGTCTCGCTAATCCCAGCTGGCAGCCAGCTCCCCGGGCTGCACAAAGGCCCTTTTCAGGCCCTGCATAAACAAGCGAGAGGCATGAAAGGTTGTTATCACAGAGCATCAGCACCAGCAGCAGCTCGGGCGGGGGTTCCCAGAAGAACCTCCCC
>NW_008621210.1:0-292 GCF_000691845.1 Merops nubicus | reverse complement strand
GGGGAAAAGTGGCCAGTGCTCTACCTCTACACTGACTCATGGATGGTGGCAAATACCCTGTGGGGGTGGTTATGGCAGTGGAAATGGAGCAACTGGCAGCTCATAGTTAAACACATCTGGGCTGCTGGACTGTGGCAGGATATTGCTGCTCTGGTAGAGAACCTAGCCATGAAAGTACGTCATGTGGATGCCCATGTACCCGAGGATCAGGACACAAATGTGTGTGGTTTTTTTTTTCTGCTGTTGTAAGGTAATTGAGAGATTGCTTTTTGCAGGCAGGAGGGTTCTATGA
>NW_008621209.1:0-24226 GCF_000691845.1 Merops nubicus | reverse complement strand
AGAGTCCAACGAAGGGCTACAAGGATGACTGGAGGACTGGAACCTCAGCCTTATGAGGAGAGGCTGAGAGACCGATCTACTGGAGAGAGTCCAGCGAAGGGCTACAAGAATGCAAGAATGACTGGGGGACTGGAACCCCAGCCTTATGAGGAGAGGCTGAGAGACCTGGGGCTTTTCAGTCTGGAGAAGAGAAGACTTAGGGGGGTTCTAATTAATGTGTATAAATATATGAGGGCTGGGTGTCAGGAAGGAAGGGGCAACCTCTTCTCACTTATGCCCTGCGATAGGACACGGTGTAATGGTCACAAGTTGGAGCACAGGAAGTTCCACCTCAACATGAGGAAGAACTTCTTTACTGTAAGGGTTCCAGAGCACTGGAACAGGCTCTCCAGGGAGGTTGTGGA
This sequence comes from Merops nubicus, assembly GCF_000691845.1. Classification (NCBI taxonomy): domain Eukaryota; kingdom Metazoa; phylum Chordata; class Aves; order Coraciiformes; family Meropidae; genus Merops; species Merops nubicus. Next base: position 23,822 of record NW_008621209.1, on the reverse strand, counting down.
GGCTCCTACCCTGGAGACTTTTAAGACCCGTCTGGCTGCGTTCCTGTGTGACCTGCCCTACACTAGATGGTCCTGCTCTGGCAGGGGGGTTGGACTCCATGATCTCTGGAGGTGCCTTCCAACCCCTAACATCCTGTGATTCTGTGATAACTGAATGCAAAGTTAAGTTCTTGCAATAATATTTTTTTTAAAAAAATAACACTGTGCATTAAAATTCCTGCAGTAAAGGTGCCATATGGCAATACTATAGGTCCTTTTATAAAGGTCCTTTGAACCCCTCAGTGAACATGCTTTAGAAATTACTGCAGCACAGCTTCCACCTTCCACCTGTTTCACATGGAGAGAATACCCTTTTCCTGACCTGAGCAGGGTGTATAGCACATGCCCTGGGACTGCCAGGCAAAGACACTTGTCACCACTTCACTTATCATAATCTGTATTTTCACAAGTAGGTCCATCAGCCCCAGAGAGACTCCTCTCACTTCCACACAGGCAGGTATGGCTTAGGGCAAGCGTGGGATTTGGACTGGGACCAGTGCTGTTTAACGTCTTTGTTGGTGACACGGGCAGTGGCACTGAGTGCACCCTCAGCAAGTCTGGAGATGACACCAAGCCATGGAGTGCAGTCAGCACACTGGAGGGAAGGAATGCTTGACAGGCTTGAGACATTGGATCATGCCAACCTCAGGAAGTTCAACAAGGCCAACTGCAAGGTCCTGCACATGGGTCAGGGCAATCCTAAGCACAAGTAGAGACTGGACCATGAGTGGACTGAGAGCAGTCCTGAAACGAAAGACTTGAGGGTGCTGATTGACAATAAGCTCAACATCAGCCAGTCATGTGTGAGTACAGCTGAGAAAGCCAACTATCTCCTGGGCTGCATCAAAAGAAGCATGGCCAGCACATCAAGGGAGCTAATTCTGGCTCAGATACTAAAGCACTAGATTTCTGCTAAATAATTACATATTAATTTACAGTTTTTTATAAATGGATGAAATAGCTTCACACTAAAGCTCAAGTTCATCTCTGGTGTAACTCTATTTGATCCAACACAGAATTAGAACAGTGAAAACTGGACTCTATGCTTGATGAATTTTAAGCACCTGTGCTTAAAAAGCTACATTTTTGTCTCATAAACCTTTTTTGAACAGACTAACAGATTCCAAGGAGGAAAAACATTAGCAAGGTGAAAGCTATTTATGTCTAACAGCAGTAGCTATAGCAGGACATCAACTTCTGTACACAGGAGGAATTTAAAAATTAAAATACGTTGGTATTTGTTACTGTCATAAATGCTGTTGAACTACCCAGTATTTAAATTAATAATTTAAGTGTTTGCCTAATGAACTGGACTTGATTACATTAAGGCATTCTCAATTAATTCTGACAGATCATCTTCTGAATTAGAATGCAGAATCAAAATTGTTTATGGATTCCTGGTCAAAGTGTTCACTGAGTGAGGGTGTCCTCAACAATTAAAAATAGCTCTGTTCTAAAGCAAAAATGCCTAAAAAGCAATGAGTGAGAAAGTTAGAAAAGAGACAAAACAAGCAAGTGCAGCAAATTCTCCTCTTAGCCATCCTGTCAGCTGGAAATTGGCGACTACAGTAAGTAGCAACAAGAAGTGACAAGTAGTGGAAGAGACACGTTACCTCTGGCAGCTATTAAAAGCATGTTAAGAGGTTAGAACCAGCTGATATATAAACTTTCAAAATATCATTCAGGAAGGTAACTGAAAGCTATGAAGAAAGACAAAAGAATAAGCCACAGACTTCTGCCATATGATAAGAAATCAACGCACAGTTTTGTCTCAAATAAACAATAAAGTAAGACATACTGAGCCTCAGAACTACAGATAGAGGAGTTTGTTTTAATTTTATTAGGCTAGTTCAGCCTGTCGTTATTCTTTGCACTGGATTAAGCAGCTTGCTTCCTAGGTGCCTTAAGTATTGAGCTGGACATAAGAGATTTCACTTCAGAGCAGTTTACAGACCTCATTCAAGTCTGGTTTTATAAGGAAATGAAAAACTTTCACTAGCCAGAGTTAAATTTTCATACCATATGTTAAAATTATTTTCCAGTCTGTTCTCTTTTACCCATGTAACAGTTTATTTGGGGGAAATGTCTGTCCCTTGGACATTCAAATTTATGTATTTTTTTTTAAAGAATTAAACATCAAACTTGTATACTAGGACTGGATCGAGGTATAATTACAAATGGAAAACGAGGAGAAAAGAAACAATTATTCATCAGTCATATCAATATTAGGCATGAACAAGCCAGAGACATGATGGTAGTTAGGAAGGCAACTATGGATAGTTTCAATTTTCTAGAAAACTGGTTTTTAAATTATTCTCTAAACATTTTAGATTCAAGAAAGGCAGTTGAAGATATTTTATGCAAAACTAAAACAGTGCATAGAGATAATAATTGTATTAAAGAAGTAATCTTCTTCTCTTTGTCTTAACAGTATCTTTTTTGCCAAGTCTAAAATTTTAATACTGTTTTTCAGATGGAAAAGTATCCTTATACTTCTGTTTAGTGTTTCAGAAACTTATGTTACTGTTCACATGATGCCAATAAGTTGAGTCCTCATTAATCTTTCGGGTAGTTTGCCTCATTTTGGGGGAAAAAAAAAAAAAAAAAAAAAAAAGATTACAGCCCAGTCTTATCCTTTGGGAACTTTCAGAAGAAAGGGAAAACTGGTGTTAATATTAAGCCACAACTGTCTTTCCACTACCACACAAGTAGCCACGGATTTGCATATACATTTAAAAACTGGTTATCGCGTAGGGAGGTGGGGAAGTATGCTGGAGAACTTTCTGTTCAAGAACATGCCACCTCCTACTCACATTTTCTACATCATTCATCATGCCCAGCTCTAAGCTTATTGCAGGTTTGCAAAAATAAAGTTGTTCTCATCATTAATAATTTTCTGAGATATTTTCATCTGCAGATCTCTACATCCATGACATGCAGTCAGAGCACCTCCCTCTCAATACTATAATCTCAGTAACTACTGTTCAGCATCTGCTGAACTGGTGATGGCAACTCATCTTCTAAAGCTGATGTATTTCACTGCTGAGAGTCACACTAATGGCCATATCATGGGGGCAGTGATTAGGCCAAATTCAGCTCTGGTCTCATTTTATCTCACCAGGGAACCTGACACATAGTGTCTCATCACTGGCAGACCAAGAAAGCACAGCAGAGAGACACTGTGAGAGATATTTGGGTACTCAAATTCCACAGAGAATTCTACACATGTCAGAGCAGAAGAGCTTCAAAGTATAAAAGGTGCAAAACATTTGTGACTTGCAGGAGACCAGTTCAGAACATTTAGCCTCTAGGCACTCCCTTACTATTACTGGGATGTTCACAGGCTTTAACTCTCTCTGCTTGTTTGTTTGTGCACAGGTAAAATAAGTCATACCTTGCCTTCAAGTCCAATCTGGAGCAGATGTTCAGCTAATGTTCATGGACACAGCAAGCACAATTCATGTGTCTTGAAGAGTTCTCTGCACTCTTCTATACAAGCATAAAGATGTTGGCAGGTTAGCAATAAAAAGAACAAAACATCAAGTCCCTACTTCAGTTTATTTACATTAATCTCCTAAAAATATATGTAATGAAATGCAACACTTTTTTCTTGAAAGAACTAAACCACATCATATTAGACAGCATTACTTTTGTTCTTCCATTTGTCTTATATTCTTCACTTATCTTAATTTCATATTTGATTCTTTGACTTTCAGCCCAGTTCAGCAGCAGGGTATTTTACAGGACGACTTCTAATGGCCTAACGAAGAGCCTAAGGAATCTTTAATACTGGAATATTTTACAAAGTGATCAATCTGAAAAAAAAAAAAAAAAAATTAAAAACCCAACACATAGGAAGCAGTGCTTGAGTTAGGTCTATTTTAAAGTCAAAACCTATTTGGGAATATGCAAATTTGTAGTTAACAGTGAATGCCATATTATGGCTTTTATTTCTCCCCCAAAATTACTTAGAAAAATTTGGAGACATTTGTTGCCTTGTCCATGAAAGAACAAGGAACTCCCAGATGCTGAAAAGATAGTAATTTCCTGATTTAAAAATTGCTAAGTAATTACAATTATTCACAACAAGAGTAATCTTTGAAAGATTTATAATGCAGAAACAGTGATGGTAAAATTGTGTTAACAGAAGCAAAATGTACAGCACTGAAAGGTAATCCCTTATAGGAAAAAGAAGAAAACCAAATTTAATCAGACAACAAGAATTTGGTATTTCTAAAAGTATAAGAAAAACCGTAAATAATAACACAGGAAATGGAAAATCTGGATACATTCCAAAGAGAACTTTGACATGTCTTGGGAACTACTGTAGAGCACAAGTGAAGATCTTTTACATAGGTGTCTACTATTTTTTGCAAGAGGACAATGTGATGTTTGATTCATCTTAATGAACATAAAAGAATATCAAAGAATAAGACGTAACACATGTCAATACAATCAAAGTTGTTAGTACATGCTTTCAAACTTAAACACTATTTAATCGAGAACATTCAATCTGACAGCAGAAAACTAGATAATGCAGGAGTAAATCAAGAAAGTATTCAGTTACAGTTTAACAGGGCAAATGATTTCCTTTTGATTTAAATATAAAATAGGCAGTTTTTTATCAAATTTGTTACTTTGGGTCTAACTTTGGAGCCTTGCCTTCATCTTGAAGACACATTAAAGTGTGCCTGTTTCTTAGAAGAGGTGATTTATTTCTTGCATATGTTCCATATTTATTCTTTTCTTAAAAAAATTGTAAGCTTATAAAGATCAGTTTTATCAAAACACTGTTCATTAATTTTACAAATTTTACCTGACGAGTAACTAACAGAGATTACAATAATCTCACCACTACTGAGTCAATGGTTCAATGGCAAAACTCCAACCAACTTTTGAGTCAGCATTTTGCTTCCATTTCTGTTGATTTGCTTATACCTATTTGCAGTTTATTAATTAATACAAAATATAATATCTATTAATCATTGACTATCCTTTATATTACAGAATCATCATTAAGTACAGCTATATTGTTTAACTTAATGTTTTCACTTATCAAAATGTTTTTACTTATCAATGTGAATTCTTTAGAGACAGAGTTTGGCCACAAAATCATGAAAAAAAAAAAAAGTGTTGTATAGTTTCAGTCAGAGTTTTACCTTGGCTAGTCCCAAATTTCAGGTCCAGCAGTATTTGTGACCAGGCTTTTCAAACACTACGTACTCAAGAGCTTCCAGCTGCACACCTTTTAAAAATGGAGATTAAAACAGGCAACAAAACAGGAACTCCTAACTACTGGTTAGTTCAAAGAATTTGAGATGTGAGCTAGTGGATGCCTTGCACTTCTGAAAGTCTTAGTCTCTCTATTTGGAGCTCAAAATACACTAGTGAAAATGTGAGAATAACTAGCAGTGCTGACTAAGCACTTTCTATATAAATCTACCAAGCCAGGTTTTCAGATAAGCAAAAAAGAGGAATCAATAATAGACGAGACTTAGGACGTTCTTCTTCGACAGACTTTTTCATCCAATTTCACATTCTGTATACCCTCAAGCTCACGTATTTCAGATGTGCAAGGAATGCAAAATCAGAGCTGTGTTGTAATCTTCCCAATTTATCCTTCTACACAATCAACATATAAAAACTCTGTCAAAATCCCACACTACCACCATCATGCCTAAACCCTCTCCCATCCTACTGTTTTCCTTTTCATCAGTTACACTGCTATTTTCAAAAGCCAGTGCAACACTGAAAATCAATATAAATAATTTCCAAAGAACTACAGATAAAACCGTAGGTGGTTTTCTTTTTCTATTTTTAAACTGTTCACTACCTTCTCCTAACTTCCAAAGCTACCCTGCAGAATCTTCTCCCAAGTTTAAGCCTTCAGTTCAGTTTTCTTGTGTAGACTCAGCTTCATACTTAGAGAAATTTGTACTTGCATCTTCATTTGACTCAATTATCTCTTTTATTGACTTTCGTAATACTTTGCAAAAGCTACCATTTAACCATTACAATTAAGAAATTCTGTTTGACGGTTCCTTTCTGTTTGATGGATACATAACTCAAAAGCAGAAAATATTTGGCCATTTTTAAGCTTCCCTTAAAAATGTGATCACACCTAAGCTGTATATTCTTGTATATTCTCCACTATCCACTGCCACCTACTGCAGAATTAGGAGCAATGCAAATAGACCTACTTTCGAGAAACTCAAGTTGAATTGTAAATATAAACTTAAACGCTTAGTGTATAATCTATGCAGATATATGCAGTGATATATATGCATTATGGACTATTTTAGACCTGAACTGAGTAGTCTGGTTAGAATAACAAATGGTTAAGCAGTGTGTGCTTAAATCTAAAAGCTAAATTGTTTCTCTGAACAGGTGTCACTTTTTTTTTCCCCATACATAATTAGTTGTACTGTTTCTAAAACATTTATGTAAATTATTGGCGGGATTTTTATGTTTATTTTTCAATTTAAAAATCCTTTGAAGTAGTCACCCTTTCTGTGCTTCTTTAGGGTTTAATGCATTTGATCTCTAAAGTGCAACTGAAACTACGAAACTACCCCAGCTGAGACAGTGGGCTTGTACAGCTGTTTCAGCCCTATCTTTTCATCAGTTGAAAGGTCAAATGCCAGAGATTCTGTAAGCATACATGTCATTTTACATTTCTTTTTTTGTATCAAAGAAATAAAAATCAAATTTGTTGAGAGAGTTAACAGGCAGCAATTTAAAATGTATTTTTAGTTTGTCAATATTCCAACGATAAGCTTTTTGAACCATAGCAATGAATTTAGCATATTTAGCTATGGTAATAATGCAAGCTTATTTTCCCTGTAAAAAAAAAAAAACTTGAGGAATGAATTATTTTAAATTGAAATTTAAATTCTGTGGCAAAATGGATCTCCTTACCCTCAAACCTACAAGCTGTGTTACATCCCATGCTTTTTTACTCCTCAAAACCATGAAAAGTCAACTGATTTCTAAGACAGTATTTTTCTATTAGAGGTATATTCTTCCAGGTATAAAGACACAAAAGATTACGTTTGCATTTCTGGGCTTCATGTTGGACTACGTGCCAGATTTGACCTTCTGTAAGTGGTTTTGGTTTTTAACTGCTTCTCCAGCATAAAAATTTTAAAGGAGGTTTTATCTTGCACATTTAAGACGATATGCCTTGCTGCTCAGATGTAACACTAGTACAGCAATTATCAGCTACATAAAGAATATCTGCTTTAACACTGCTGCTTCTGCTTGATCCCTGTATGACTACACCACCAGTACCTCAGGTAAGAAACAGCTGTAGACCAACGCCTCTTAACTACAAATTGTTCCAAAAAATCCTTTAATATGAAAGGTCAAATATTTGTTTGTCTACAGAACTAATAGGTCTTTAAACAATGCTTGAAGATATAAAAAAGATATATTCTAAAACCCCTTTTTGAGTGTTCATAAATTCATGCTTATTGTTGTTATAGACACCTACAGGTTAAAAAGTAAATAATAAAAATATTTTTCACAATAAAGATTTTAAAAACAGCATCTATTTATTCCAGTTGCAGTTTTGTCTTGGTTTGAGACTTTTGTTTGAAGAGAGGGAAAAGGAAAGGAATCGTTTGTATGGTATCGTGAGACTTTGGTGTTAAATATCAGAGTTCTGAGTGTCTGACAGGCACACACATTGGAGTAAAGAAGTTGTTGTGAACACAGTTTTTTCTTTTATTCAACAAAGCAGAACTAGTAAAGACTATTTAATAGATTTGAGCAATGTTAAGACTACACTAACTTGAAAGAAACAAGAACATGTACACTAAATCTTAATCCCATTGGGCTCAATGAAAACTTTCCTCTTCACATCAAAGAAATCAGGATTTGGCCTTTATGTCAACATTAACCCCTGTACTTTAGCTTTCCCACTGGACTTTGTACAAAGCAGTGTGTGTGCTGAATGCATGTAGTAAGACCACACTTTTTTTTACTTACCACACCAGAAAATTGTAAGACTCTTGCATGAAGCTGAAATATTTTGTTTTCAATGGATGCATCAAAACAGCCTTCCATTATATTCTGTACCATGAATTTATCGTAGTTTTCACAACACTTCATGTGCAGCAACACAGGAATGCAATGCAAAGTCTAAACCTACAGAAATACATGTCCACTACACTAAGCTTCATACATTTGCCATCAGGAGAAGTGCTGGATTCCCTGCTTTTTCTGGTTCTTCTCAGTAGCAACAGGTCATACACTCCATACAATTATCCTATTTTTATTCTATTGCTCTTTTTGTAAAATGTGACCAGAACGGACAGAACCCAAGACCTTCTTCCTCCCTTTTCCTCTCTTCATATTCTTCCCAGTCCCTCAGACATTTGTCCCAACCCAGGGGCTGCCCTGCTCTGGAGACTTTGGCCAATTCCCACTTGCATCTGTTTGATTCTATCGCACAGCACTGTGGTAACGAAATTAATTCCAGGACATAAAAAAAGGTAACTTTGGATAAGGACTATTTTTCTGGTGGAGGGGGTGAGAGAATTATTCTTAGCCTTACCCTGGGAATGGAGCTATTCCAAAGGTATTACACCTCTTTGAGGATCACACAGTAAAAGACGACATGACTGTTCTTTTCCAGTCGTTGCCATTGACTACATGCAGCATTTTACACATCCTGAGTGGTTAGAGTCAGTGGTTGTGAAGACTAACTAGGGAAACTCAAAGAACATGTTTCTAAGCGTGGATCAAGGACTTTTTCTCCCTTTCTTTTAAATTTGCCATGCTATCATGCTTGTACGCTTGCCCTTGAAACAGGCAATTAGAGTACACAATCAGCAAGTCTGTGGATGACACCAAGCTGAATGGTGTGGCTGATGCTCTGGAGGGATGGGAGGTCAACCAGAGCGACCTTGACAGGCTAGGAGAGGTGGGTCTGTACAGACCTCAAGAAGTTCAACAAGGCCAAGTGTCCAAGGTCCTGCACATGGGTGAGGACAATCCTAAACATGGACACAAGCTAGGCAAAGATTAGGTCGAGAACAGCCCTGCAGAGAAGTACTTGGGCATGCTGGTGGACAAAACCCAAAGTCTGAGCCAGCACTGTGCTCTCACAGCCCAGAGAGCAAATCGCATTCTGGCCCACACCAAAAGAATTCTGGCCAGCAGGTCAAGAGGGGTGATTCTGCCCCATCTGCTCTGCTCTGGTGAGACCCCACCTGGAGTCCTGTTTCCAGCTCTGGAGCCCCCAGCACAGGAAAGACGTGGACCTTCTGGAGCAGGTCCAGAGGAGTGCTGCAGAGGTGGTCAGCAGGCTGAAGCTCTGCCCCTGGGAGGAGAGGCTGAGAGAGCCGCCGCTGTTCAGCCTGGGGAAGAGAAGGCTCCAGAGATTTCGTATAGTGGCTTTCCAGTGACTTAAATTTTGTAATTCTATGTTTTAAATTTACCCCTCACTTCCAAGCATACCTCCTACCTGTGGTATCTATTTCTTCCCACTTTGGCTACTTAGTTTATTCATTTTTTTTCCAAACAAATTTCATTTTGGAAAAGATTCCTATACTGCCTCAAAACCAAGTGATTTTTGAGTTTGTCTTTTAAATAAAATTTGAATCTGTTTTGCTGCTTTTTAATTATCTATGGATAGAAATTTTATAAGAAAGAGTCTTGATGTGTACTACTTTAATTTAGATTCACATGAAATAAATTTTGAATTTGCGGTAACAACAAGCCTGCAAAAGTGTTTGTAACTGTCACAGAGTTGTTTGAGGATGAAGATAATTACAGTATACAGGATAACAGAAAATATAATATACTGGCATCCTATGTCTATTCAGCTAATCTTCATCCTTTGACAGATGTTCAAACAGTATTTTCATAAACTGACTTAAAAAAAAGGTGATTCTCTTAATATATATAAACAACATGATGAAAACTCAAAGTATATAACCATAGAAATCATATTCCAGGCAAAAGAACCTTAAAAATGTGATGGAGTCTCAAATGTTCATGGATTATGCTCATAGAAGACTTTTAAATTAAAGATTAAAGTGCACATATAACAACAACAACAAAATCCATGAAAGAAGCCTGTATAAACTACAGTGTCACCTCTAATAACCACATAACAATGAGTTTAATCTCATTTAGTCTCTGATCCCTGTTCCCAAAAGCTCTGGCATTCAAGCTGAGTTTATCTCCCACACCATTTTGAGGACTTAATTTTGCATATTTTGTAGAAGGAATTCACTGCTGTACATGGCCAAGGTGTCCTTGGCCACACAGGTGTGCTGCAACATTGTTCTTTTGGGGGCCTCTATTTCAACTCAAAGAACAGCCGTTGTCATTCCAGCTTGTCTTCTAACACAGAATTTCTAGGAAAAGGAAACCATGCAATAGTTAATACCTTCCTTCTCTCCCAGTCTTATCTCAAGTACTTGCTTACCTGGGATCCACACAAAAAGCTGCTCTGCACTGCAGAGGTAGATACTGTCTTGCATCTCATTATGATTATATCTCATTATACACAGGGTGGTGAAACACTGGAACAGGCTGCCCAGAGAGGTGGTGGAGGCCCCATCCCTGGAGTCATCCAAGGTCAGGCTTGATGGGGCACTGAGCAACCTGATCTAGTTGGGGATGTCCCTGCTCACTGCAGGGGGTTGGACTAGATGGCCTTTCAAGGTCCCTTCCAACTCAAAGCATTCTATGATTCTATGATTGAATGAGAAGCTGAGAAGCCGAGTTCAGGTGTACTGGTTTGGCAAATGTATTTTGGTATTGGGGTCTCCTCAGTTACTGCAAAGCTTCCAGAAAGACAACAAATAGTTTATCAAAAAGTCGTGGTGTTTTGTTTTCTTTTCTTCTAAAGAATAAAATGTTTTATTGAACAGACAATAGTTTTTAAAAATATATACTTATATTAAAATGTCTAATCTTTTCCAGTGTTGCTTTTGATGAAAAATGCCTTATTAATTCTAGTTTTAGCTTCAGAGATCTTCTTTTCTTCATCTCTCATCTTACAGTGTATTCTTTTTCGTTCATTTTCCTCTCTGTAAATGAATGTTACCTGGAAAATGTTATTCAAGGAGGTAACATTTTTTCATGTTGTGTAATGAACCAAATAGTATTTTAAAAGCATACACCACATACACAAAAAAAACCCAAAACTAACAAACAAAAAAAAAAAGAAACAAAAAAGAACAGTGGTAGGAAACAAAAAGAGACTCATCAGGGTTTTTTTTGTGTGTGAATTGTTGTATGTGTGCATGAATTATTGTATCTCTCTCTACTCTGAGGTTACTGGTACCCATTCATTCACTCATCTTAAAAATTACATCTTCCTCATGACTAAATTTGAGCAAATTCACTCACAATTCTAAAGGCCAAACATTTAAGCTGTCTGCACTAATGGCCTTGCCAGTATTTTTCCTCCACTACTGACTATAGCCTAACAAGGACTGTTCTATTGCTCCTAAAGTTAGAAGCTTAGACCAAAAACCATAAAATTGTTTCAGATCCTATCTTCGATCAGTTTATTTGGAAAAGAGACACCAAAATAGTTTCAGACCTAAATACCTTTAAAGATCCGTTATCAGGCTCTTGAGCTGAAACACAACCTCTTGTTTAGACTGAAGTAACTTTCTAAGCAACAAGTGTAGGAAAACATCAAGAACAATTCTTGACTTGAGGTGCAAGTATTGGTGTCATTCCATTAGAGCCTGGTCATTCTTCTATGATATGGAGAAATGTTTCTCAAGAACTATATAGCAGAACCTTAGTTCCTACTGCTTGTTAACTGTCTTCTTCAACTAGTGTAGGAAGTTTTTTATGTGGCAACTTTATAGGGAAATAATATCCATCTTTGTTTTAATCAGTGAAAACTTTTACACATAAGTTGATTGTACAGTGTGCAGTTGAATTTCAGATACAGAGACAAGACTATAAAAGGGCAATTAATATGACCATGAAAGGTAGAGCCATTAAAAACTAAAAAACTATAAGCTAACGACATATGAAGATGGAATTAAGCTTTTTTCAGTGTTGACCTGTGATAGGACAAGGGGTAATGGGTGCAAATTGGAGCATAGGAGGTTCAAGGTGAATATCAGGAAAAATTTTTTTCCTGTGAGGGTGACAGAGCACTGGAACAGGCTGCCCAGAGAGGTTGTGGAGTCTCCTTCACTGGAGTCATTCAAAACCCGCCTGGACGCCTTCCTGTGTGATGTACTCTGGGTGATCCTGCTCTGGCAGGGGGGGTGGACTAGATGATCTTTCGTGGGCCCTTCCAACCCCTATGATTCTATGATTTTATGATTCTATGATATCCCCTAGATCAGATCTTGGTCTGACTTCCATCTTAGTCTCTGCCATGCTGATGTGGGTCTGAGCTGAATATCTTTTTAGACTTGCTGTAATTATCCACAAAAATACTTTATATTACATCCTGGAGATCTGCTCATTTTAAAGAGAATTTTTCTCAACAGTCCATGTTAATAACACAGTTTACTTTTTCCCTTGTGCTATACTTGAGTTTATCAGATAAAATCAAAACCATTGACTATGGAAATACTGAAAGATGCATTTCATGATAACCTAGCAACAATTTATTCTCACCAACATCTCTCAGCAAGTAAACGTTAAGTTGAATTTAGCTGCTTGGCAAAAAAAGATCAGAACCATTAAAAAGCCATAAGCATATAGCTCAGTTGAGGAAAATCAGAAAATGTCTAACAACTCTTGAATCTGCTTTTCATTCTTCAATGAACGGAAACACACACATGCACAGAAACTCACCTTTTACTCCCAGGTCCCCTGCCTCTCCTACAGTCCACAATCCTGGTCTCCTGGTCACCAAGTACTTAAAATGTAGGTATTCAGAACATATACCCCTCTCATATGAGCATCCTGACTATGTACTGTGATGGTGATCCAGAGTCTGTGTCTAAGACCTGAGCTTGAGGTATTCCTGATCTCAGATGTTCTAATCAGGTGGCAGTCTTTTAACAGACGTGAGGCTATTTCCCCCAGCTAAAGAAGGCTAAATCTAGATTTAACTGGTTATCATGGCCAGCTCTGAAAGGACCTAGCTATCCACATAATTAGTAAGAACAACAATGAAAATTTGTAACTGTTCTAGCCTTTCCTTTGAATATGTTTTCACCAAAACACACACCTGAGGGAAAAGGCGTGTTCTGTACAAAATAAGCTTCTCTTCTCAAAATAAAGGAATAGAGAACTGGAACCAATTCATGGCTTGCAATCATCACTCATCATGGAGTAAAAATGAATGTTTACTGGTTGGCAGTACTATGTCATTCAAAAGTCAAGAACACAGTAGACAGAGCTGACAATGAAGTAAACGGTTCCTGACAACTAAAATCTATAACACTTAAAAAGTATAGGTATGATTGCAACTTACTGAAAAAAAAATGTATTGCATTAGAAACCTTACACAGTTTCTTGTAAAACACGTTCAGATAGTCCAGCAACAAAACAGATCTCATCAGCAAGGATATTGTGCTTTTAGTTTGCCAACAGATCTTACTCTACAGGCGGGTTCAAGCAAACTTGCTTGATTTCCCATCGTTAGTCTTAATTACCACCTGAAATTCAGGGCACATTTTAAGGGGGAAATGAACCAGGGGAAATGACCTGAGGAGGGGGGAGAACAGGTCTAGTGCATTCAACGTTTGGATTGATTTTTTAGTGCAAAGGTACAAATCTCTCAGTACCTTTGCAAAGGATTTCTTGCTACTTTCAGCCTTGCAGCATGCATATCAGGAGACTTTGAGAAGCCAGCCAGCAGGATGAGGTTCTGGGGTATACAGGTCAGGAAACAGTGGCAGCCCTAACAGCTGGCTGTTGATTAAAGATGAAAATCAAACCTTGTACAGAGGGCCTGAAAAAGAACTATACAAGATTTCATACAGTGCTTGAGCCCTGAACAATGTAAGCATACATTTGTAAAGCCTAATACTACAACAGCAGCTGTTCTGTAGAGCAAACCAATCTCCTCTTGCACTTCTTGATAATTAATTTAAGGCCTGAATTTGACTCAAGTCTTCTTTGTTTAGTAAAAACAAAACAGAAAATATTTTCTAAGACAAAATAGTTAATCAAATGAGTAACCTGAAATGTCACTTTCCAGAACTTTCACAACAGAAATAACAAGTTCACTTTTTTTGTGTGTGTGTTATGTTATATTTTTCACTTCTCTTGATACCTAGATATGTGAACCTAGGATCCTAATTTCTAATCTGATCATCCAGGTGTCATTTTCTCTTTCAAATATATATGCAAGTTTCTCAGTGAAGAAGAAAAAATGTAAACACTTGCAAAGTCATGGAAGTAGAGCTGCAAGTGACAACTGATATCCAGAGTATGGCATGCTGTACATGCAGGTACCATGACAAGCAGCTTATAGACTTTTTAAACAATCGTTCAGAAGGGGCAATAACTCACTAAAAGTAACATAGTAAACCAATGGAAGAGACAAGTTTTACAACTTCCAGTCTACTGCCTTTTCATCTGCCCACAAGTACCAATGGCATTGCAACAGCATATGAAAAGAAACACAACATAAGTAACAATATGTACTGAAGCATATTCTGGACACTGATTTTGGAATACCTATAGGAGACATTTTAATTTGCATGCTCTTTTGTAAAAGATTTAGGGATCAAGCACACACAGTAACAGCACTATATTGGTGGCACTTTACTGGTCCAAAGATAAAACTATGCGTTTGTAACTGATGGACGCGAGAACATTCTGTTGAAGACTATATATATTAAAGTTTTATGTGCATGGAGCCGGAGCAAGAGAGATAAAACACTGCATTAATGTTATAGATTAACTTGACAAGACAGCTGATCCCATTGTGCTCACATTAAGTGAGTATGAGGTTCACAGGGTGCTAACACAGAGAAGGAATTATTTTCTGCAGAGACTGCTCAGATAAATTCTGGTCAAAGTATTATTATTCTTGCATGTGAAAGCAATCTCTTGAAATGATACAGAAGTTATATTATCAATTTTCTCTAAGTTTTCTGACATTGCTCTTATTAACTTGTGTTTCAAATCTACCCTTACAGGCATTTTTGTAATACTCAGTACAAACAATATTCTTCGTATTTCATGTTTTTTTATCAAAATGAGAAAATTATGTAAAAATCACGAAGAAAATTAGATAACTAAATTAAGTGAGTATAAAACTTCTGAATAAGTCAAAAAATAAAGAAAATTCTGAAATAACTATTTGTTAACAAGTTCCTTTTCGGGCTAGATGTGATCACTAGCAAGGCCACTTGTCAGGAGAGGTTTCGTATAATAGCTATTTGTTCACTCCTGAACTTATTAATATATGCTCTTTCATGTCACAACGGTATGAATTATTTCCCTTTAGATTATTTTCATCCCCTTTGGATATCAAGAACTCTTCCATCATATATGGTTATGCTGAATTTTTCTACTGTACACAATCCAATTAGATTACATACAATTGTGGAGTTAGGAATGAGCTATTTTTGTGGTCACAAATCTATTTTTACCAATGCTTATTGTGTTACTTTGATAACACAACATGGAAAGTAATTATCCCATAAACTTAGAAATTGTAAATATTAAAAGAGAAAATAATTCTAAAATTCTTCCTAAAATTGTCTTCCCATTGTTTTAATGAGAAGCTCACACAAAATGCATCAGACCTAGACAGTAAAACTGTATAGGGAAGGAATCATTCCCTTTCAGTGTATTAGCTAACTTAAAAAAGCAAGACAGAACAAAAAGTCAACACTGTGAATGACAACAAAAAGGGCTGTTTTAAACTATGTTAACAGCAAAAGAAGAGTCAGAGATAACACTGGTCTATTGTTTGACGAAGTCATGGTCTTCCAACACAGGGCTCTGAGAGTCCCACAGCCCATCATCAGTTTTGAAGAGAGAGGTGAGGACAACACTAAACATCTTTGCTTTGTCTATGCCCCTGTTTACAAGGTGACCAACCTCTTTCTAGTTAAAATGTCCAGCACACAGCTAGACAAGTCCATAATACATTGGGTGAGCAACTGAGTGATGGTTCAGGCTCAAAAGAGTTATAGCAAATGGTGTTACATGAGGCTGGTGGCCAGCCATCAGTGGGATTCCTCAGGGCTTGTTTTTTGTGCTCTTTAATGCTTTTATAAATGATCTGGATGCAGGAAATTAGTGTACGTTAAATTTGCTGGCAATACTACAGCAGGAGGAGCTGTGGACTTCCTCAAGCGTAGAAGCCTTACAGAGAGATCTGGATTGATTAGAGAGTTGGGCAGCCAGCAACAGTGTGAAATTTAACAAGAGCAAGTGTTGGATTCCCCACGAGGGACAGGGTAATCCTGGTTTTACCTACAAATGGGATGACAGGCTGGAGAGCAGCCCCACAGAAAGGGATCTAAGGGTTTGGGTTGATGGCAAGTCGATTATGAAGTATGCCCTGGCAGGGAAAAGGGCCAACTGTGCCCTGGGGAGCAGCAAGCACAGCACAGCTAGTCGATGGAGGTGTTGTCCCATTCCATGCTGCACTGGTGCCACCCCACCTTGAGTACTGTGTGCAGTTTTGGGCATCTCAATATAAGGACACCAAACCATTACAGTGTGTCTAGAGGAGGGTGGCCAAGATGTTGAAAGGCCCCAAAGGCAAGACTTACGAGATGCAGTTGAGGTCACTGGGTGTGTTCAGTTTAGAGAAAAGGCTGCTAAGGGTGACCCCATCACAGTCTACAGCTTCCTCAGTGGGGACAGCAGAGGAAGAGGTGCTGATCTCTTCTCTCTGATGACCAGAAACAGGACACACAGGAATGGAATGAAGCTGCATCAGGGGAAGTTAAGATTGAACATTAGGAAAAGGTTTTTATCTGAGAGGGTGGGTGAGTTACTGGAACAGGCATCCTAGGGAAGTGGTCATGGCACCAGACCAGTCTGAGTTCAAGGAGCATCCTACTGATGCTCTTAGTCATATGGTTTAGTTTTAGGTAGTCCTGTGAAGAGCAAGGTGTTGGACGTATTAATCCTTGTGTGGCCCTTACAGCTTGAGATATTCTATGACTCTGATTCTAAACCTGCCAATAAAAATTCAAAAAGCATAGTAGAATTTTGTAACTATAGAGAAGTTAGATTTTAACTTGAATTTGTTTACTGTTTTGTTCCTATGCTTGTGCTAGTTTACAGGGCAATATGTTTTCTATTCCTTCCCAGCGGCACCCAGTGACAGAGCAAGAGGCAACAGGCACAAGCTAAAACACACAAGAACTTCCCTCTGTACATCAGAATTCTCTACTGGGAGGGTGACTGAGCACTAGAATAAGTTAAAAATAGAGGCTGTAAAGTCTCCACCCTTGGAGATATGAGTAAACTATTTGGACAGGGTCCTGGGCAGCCTGCTTTAGGTGGGCCTGCTTGAGCAGGGGGCTTGGACAAGGTGACCTCCAGAAGTTCTTTCCAGCCTCAACCATGCAGTGATTCTGAAATGTCCCAACTCGCTACTAATGCATTAATGCACAATTCTACACCACAGTTCAGCTAAGCAAACTTCCATCTTGCCTTTCTAATACACTTTGATGTTGTCTGTATAAATACTCTGTTATTAATTCAGCTCCATTAATCTTAACTCACACAGAGTCCAAAGATATACTCTTGTCTCATAATTATTAATTCAGTTGTGCTAGCACTAATGCTTTCAGAGGTTGTTGCCATCGTTCCCCTGAACAGTAGTGCAACAAGCAGTTATACTGGTAGATAAGCCAAAGCCATTTTCATTCCATGGGTAAAATTTCCAAAAGTACTTCAATGATCTGGGTAAAGTCTACAGTGCATCTCTATGAGACATATTAGGCCTTGCTGAAATCCGTCTCAACCAGGCTCTTCCTTACCTGTAAATGAGCCAGAGATGATAGTCCACAGCTAGATGAATGTTCCCACTGTATCAAACAGTGCTTGCTTAAATAAGTAAGCATTATGGATGGTTTTTATGTTGTTTAGAGTCCAAACTACCTACAGTCTCTAAACACAGGTAAGGACCCAGCAGGCTGGACATCAGAAGCTCCTTTCAAAATCTAGCCTTTCCATGAAATGCCTGGTGAAATTTAGTCACATGGAGATAAAATGTAGATAGATAAGAACAGAGTGAATGCAGCTATTCAGTAGGCAAAAAGCACATGGAAAGCTTTTCCTTAACTTTTCCCGCTTTCTAAGACTTCAGCATCACACTTGGAGACTGATATCTATTTGCAGAAATAACCTGGGACTTCGATTACTCCCCTAGGAAAAGAGAGGGTTGGCTTAATTTCCTAAGAATTTCTGTGTTGCTATCTTTTGAAAAACACAGTAACTATTCAACTATTACAGAGGCAATTTACAGGCAGAGGACTGAAATCTTTCCTCTCAATAACTGGATTAAATCCCTGAACTACAGTGCCTTTACCCTTCATGTCCTCCCTCTCTTTCCAATTGAATTTGGAGTTCATTCCTGCAAAGCAATTCGTGCTCAAAAGGAAAGGAAAATGCTGCCAACCATTCCCAAATTGTCCCAGCATAAGAAGTGGGAGATGAAGTCTCAAAGAGAAATGAGTGTAGGTTACTCACTTTCCAAGCAAGTATTCCAAACATTGCACACTGCTGTAAAAAGGAGACAACGTTGGCATCACTGGCTTCAATTTAAAAGGAAAGAGCAAGATCAGATTATTTCACTGAAAGAATGTCTGGAGTCACCTAGTCTCAGCAAAGACGAAGTCTATGAATCCCCAAGGGAACTGAGATCAGCTATAAGCCTGACTCAGGGCCTAAAAAAGTACATTTTATTTGACATTCCACATTGAGGTTCAACAGTTACAATTTATAACATTAGTTTGTTTCTTAATCCATGAGATATAATTTATAACATTAGCTATTTGTGCAGTTCAATCATGATATGCCAGCCTTTCTCACTCAAGTGTGGGAATACAGGCTCTCCACTATTCTCAAGACATAATTGTGACTTTAGTCAAAGTCAGAATATTTTGTTTCCCTTAAGATGCCAACACCACTCAGTCATTAACTGAGTTAAACCAAAAATGTTTCATGGCTTTCACTACAAATACTAAAACAGTAATTGAGGATAAAGAATTAGAAGCTTTTGTACTTAAAATATCAAAGGCATCTATGTAAAGAGGGAAATCTGCTGCTGCTGCTGTAAAAGTTCACTCATTCTGGTGGAACAGTGACTTGAGATATCAGAAAAAAAATGTAGTCCAAAATATTAATCATAAGTGAATTTTGTTTCATTAAACACAAAACCCCTTTTAACCTCCCAGGTCACTCTGGTAGACAATTTGCTTATTATAGAATATTGTCTGATATAAACCAAGATCAAATCATTGTACATCTCAGTGAGACAGAGCAGATATATTTACTCTGCTTTCTTGATTTTAGTCAGAAGTTGGAATGAATTTTTAAAGCAAAAGTGAAGAGCTGACTGGTAAGACCATCACTGAAGGAACCCTTTAGGAATATCAGCACCAGACTGGGTGAAACATCACTTAAAATTCTGACCTGTACTTGGTGTAATAGCTAATCCCAGTACCATATATCTACTATCATCTTTCATTTTTTTACTCTGGGGATTATCTTACTGCTTATATTTGAACACTCTGCACCTTGCCCTATATTTATCCAGCAGAAGTTAATGGAAGTAATTCCATTATGAAGTTTTGAAGGCTTAGGAAATGTCATAGGAAACAAATATTTGAAGAAAAAAGTAACTGTGGAGACAGTTTTCCTTCCAGAAACATCTGATAGAAGATGTGTTTATCAGCCCTAGTGTGTACTTATAAGCAAAAATAATTAAAATACAATATCAATTAAAGAAACAGATGTGTATGTGGGAAAGGACTGTGGCATATGTTTAGAATCATGTGAGCATGTTCCTGTTTGTGAAAGATAACTCCGTCAACATTTTTTTAAATGTAAAGCCGGCATTTCAACCGCAAGTATTAAATGTGGCTACAGTCAGAAAAAGTTACTAGGCAAAATTCTTATTCAGTAGATCTGTTCTCCATATGTAGTCCATCCAAATGTACTCACTTAAGAGATAAAAATAAATTGTCACCATTTTTTACTCCTGTTAGCTCTGTACAGCCAAATACGGCTAAGAGGAAGTGAGCTGTATTCTATTTTAACTCCTGCACCACCAACACATGATCTGCTTGTCAAATCTGTATTACTGATGATACCATACAAGACAGAAAGCACACAGCTTGACTGTGCAGGAAGACATGATGCAAAGGATGTGGTTTAATTAGGCCATGGCTTTAACTCATCTGGCAGCATCACCCAGCAATATGTCGTACAGAGCAGGTCATCATTCTTTCATTGATCCTTCCAGCCTATTTTGAAGGTTGCTGTCAACCTTCTGTCCTTCCAGACTAATTTGAGCAGTTGCTGGGGCCTCATGGTCTTCTCTGATATGCCCTCAAGGGTGCTACCTGCTAAGCTGCAATATTTTGAATCTAACACCCTGACCAAAACAACTGTGTCCTTTAAAAAGGTAGAGAGAGCTTCCAAACCATCAGTCTTGATCAGTGTATGGCAAGGACTCAGTTGGGTTTTTTTTGCCCAATCCCCCCCTCAAGCAGGCCTGAGTAAAGCAGGCTGTCCAAGACCATGTCCAAGTGGTTTACTAATATCTCCAAGGATGGAGACAACCTCTGTTGGTAACGTGTTCTAGTGCTCACCTACCTTCACAGTAAAGAAGTGTGTCCTGATGTTCAGATGGAACCTTCTGTGTTTCAGTTTGTGCCCGTTGCCTCTTTGCTGTCACTGGATGCCACTGGGAAGAGCCTGGCTATGTCTTCTTTACACCCTCCCTTCACATATTTATCAGAGTCCTCCAAGCCTTCTCTTCTCTAGGCTAAAGTGTCCCAGCTCTCTCAGCTTCTCCTCACATGACAGATGCCCTTAATCACCCTTAATTGCAGCCATTTGTTGGAGTCTCTCTGGTATGTCCATGTCTGTCTTGTACTGAGGAGCCCAAAATTTGACACAAAATTATTTTATAAAGTAAGTTTTTATATTAGGTCATGTCAGAAAAAGGAAGAAGAAAACTTCATTGGACATCACCATAATTCTGGATGTAAATACAGATTAATTTGTTCTTACAAACCATCAGGGATGGATATTCCACAAGTGACCCCAGTCTTAACCACATCAGATCAGATGGGCTCCCAGTGGCTAGGACTATTCTAAAGAATGGGGAAACAGTGCTGGATGGTTTATCTTGAGCATCTTTTGTTATAACTAGCAGCTGGATGGAAGTAATTAGAGTGATTACAAAAAAAAAAAAAAAAAAAGACAAAAAAAAATTCACACAAAATCAGATCTTCTGACAACCAGCCCCACATCTCAACCTCCAAGCCTCGTCTATTTGCACAGGAACAATTTTTTTTGTTGCTATTTTGTTACTACTTGTATATAAATATTGTGTATTCCATTTTTTTTTTCATGTACATAAGAAAACATTGTATGCACTAGTTTTGTATTTGAAGCTGGTATCTAGAAGCCAGCTTCTTATGCAGCACTGCTGTTCCCCTCATGACATATATAAAAACCACGGGAGCTACAATATGCTTCAACATGCTTAGATGGTTTGTGTTTAACTTGCTGTATTTTCAATGAGGTACATTTAAAAGAGGAGGATGCCTGGCACCACATGCATAATTTTGATGAATAGACAAAACATTCTCATCTAAAGTATGCTCACTTTATTAAAAAGAGTAATCTAATCTTAGCCTTTATTCTGTTAAATCAGTCATGTGTGACCCATTACTAACCCACTAACATGGAATGTAACTCGAGAGCCAAAGAATTATTCCCAACATATTGCTTATCAGAGAACTGGAAAATAGGTATACAGTGTATTTTCTTGTTTAATCATTCTCCTTGGTGATTTATTAGCAAAGACACTACATTTCTGCATCTCTCTCAGCCTTTCTCCTCATCTGTTAATTCTAATTATCTTCCTTTTCTCTTTGCATCATTCACATGCCCTATTTGTGCACGTATATACAAAACCAGGATGTCACCAAAGAAACATAAAAACTATTCAGTGACCATCCAAGCAAAGGTATGATACTGGAGGAAAGCCTTGCACTGTTTTCAGGAACAACAATGACAATCAAACACCATTTTTTTTCCTGTTCTATACAGTCAGTTATCTTGAATTACTGGACAATTTGCCTAAAGCTCACTGAAGTTCCTAGGAATACCCAAGAGGTTGCAATGCAGGTGCTAGATTTCTGGGTTTATGTGCCAAGAAAAAAAAAAACCTTCTTGCTGAAGACAGCACTTGCACTTTACAGTTTAGAAAGTGCTTTGAGACAACCTCAGAAGAGATGTGTAGGAAAAGCTTATTGCTGTTAGAACAGGGAACTGTATAGCCAGGTCCTCAGGAAATCATAAACCTGCTATTATATCTTGGGCTTTCTTTGGGGAATTTATTGGCCTAATACCTGGCAAGAGGGCAGATGACAAATATTTGAAACCAGCACTTTAGAATATGCTTTTAATTTGTAGAGAGAGATGTTATAAATGAACACTAGGACTAATCTGAGTGGAAAATACAAGTTGCTGTTGGTGCTTTGTTTTGTTTCTAAACATAATTAAGACACTCACCACTGCTTCCTCCACTTAATCCCCCCCACACACACAAGCAAATTAGTTTGAAATTTTGGTTGCTTCAGCCATGATCTTAGAAACTGCTCTTGAGCAGAGAGACCTATGAATCTTAATACAACATAAAGATCAGGTAAAACTTCTGATGAAGAGATACCATGGCTCCTCAAAAACAAATTAAAAATATAATCTATGAAATGTGCTCATTTTACTACTAAACATCCAATTCATATGAAGAAAGAAGAAAATAAATATTATTTTGCTAAATGATAACTTTGAAAGGACAGTATTTGCTGAATCAAACCGAAACATTTCTCAATAGGATTGGTTTCAAATGCTAGTTAAAGAAAGGGTATTTTAACCTGGTAAAGCTCTAACTATGCAAGAATCTAAACTAATATTCATGCACATCTCTAAGAATGTCACTACACACTATAAGTAAAATAAATAGGAGGAACAGGTTTCCAGGGTTCTTAGAAACCATGAAAAGAGATGCATTAAACATTGTAGCGGAACCTTTTTAGCTGTTCTAATCACTAGAGCTATAAGAGACTCTGCTATTTATTCAAAACAACTTAAAGCAACTCTAAAGGTCCTAGCGTGATGTTTTCTCTTTTAATTTTTATAAAATGTTGATAAGAGTGGAATCAAACTAGTAAGTTATCAGACTGACGTTGGCATAATGTGACTGGAAATGTACTATTTGTAATTACTTGAAAGGAAACAAATTACCTTTAAGAGGAAAACCATAGGTAGAAATTGCAGAAATTAGATGTTAGGTTGCTCTTAAAAAAAATAAAAAAACCCAAGTACTTCATATTAAACTTTCACATTATGAGAAAGAATATGTATGCAAACACAGGGCTAGTATGTACTAGTAGAAGCATGGACTTGATGACCAAGCAGACATTTTTAATTTATAATTTCTATAAAATACATCAACTGCAAATGACCTTTTATATGATTTGTTCCATAGCCGAGTTCTTGGAAACACAACAGTGGATAGAGGAACTGGAGATGCTAAACTTTCAGTAACACCCCTCAAAATCAGAGCTTTGGAGTTTAAACTTGGAAACTTAGTGGGGCAGTCTGGTGAAATCCCCACTGAC
>NW_008621208.1:46903-99619 GCF_000691845.1 Merops nubicus | reverse complement strand
AAGGTCCCTTTCAGCCCAGACATTCTAAGATTCTAAGTTCCGGCTTTTTTTGCCTGGCAAGTGAAACTTCTGCTTTTCTTCTTGCAGCCATTTAGCATGGGCAAATACTGCGGACTTAAATTTGAAATCTGGTTCCCTAATTATGGGTGTAGCCCTTCACTGTTTACCTTGACTGTCTTCAGCCTTAACTCCGTACAAAACTCTATACTTTTGTTTACACCCACTTGACATATTTTATGTACATATTTTATGTAGTTTTATATGTATAGTTTTTATTTTATATATTATACATATATTTATATTTTAAAAAATATATTTCTCTATACCCACTAAATTTTGCCACCTTATTTTATATTTAATAACTACATGTAGTTACTTGCAGCAAAGAGTTTCATCTTAAAACAGTCTTGAGTATTTGAAATCTGTTGATGAGAGCATCGTTATGCTTTGAGGATCTGTTCAAGAGGTGACTGCAGTAGCAAGTGGTTACCTTTAAAGGACTAATGTTTTCTGAAAAGATTATGATCTTTTCTCCTGTAACTTTCCATGCAAAAGACAAACAGACACATACAGTGGCAATACACCTTTACCTCTTCTCTAATAGCAGTTCTTGTTACAGCCAGCTTGTGAGGAAGGCCATGAATGACAGAAAGAATAGCCAGTGCTGAGAGCAGAAAGGAGACTGCAATATCTGCTATCATTCTGCTGCCATGAGCAGGTCATAAACAGACTTATAGTAGGGGACCCTATACAATTGTCTGGTCGCAAGCCAGGTTCCTTCACCCAGAGGTCTAATTCTCCTGTGGTGTTTTGGTAGAAATTCACCTAGAAAAGGCTGGAAATTGCCTGAGGGTATGTTGTGAGTCAGATGCCTAACTAATGTGTTGTGTATTACTCGTGGCTAGTAGAAAGCTACTATAAATAGAGATAAGGGTTACTAGCAGCAGAAATACAATAAGTTCATGTTGTCATCTGGGGTGTGAAGTTGAAGAATGCTGGGACTGCTGAGACAGCTTCATGCTTCAAGGACTCAGGAGAGGTGAGGTTGCAGATCCTCCTCACAGCTATGTTAATGTATAACTGAAAATCTCCAAATAGCATTGCTGTTCTCCTGGGAGGGGGTCATACCTACAGTCTTCCCCTGTTTATCCTTTTTCATTCTGCCCTGAACTAAGCACATCTGTGACTGGATGGTATGGAGGAGTTTCTGTTGCCAGTGTCAACACACTGCTTGCTTGCAGAGAGGCTTCTGGCTGATACACAGCCTTTGTATTTGAAGACTTGTGCCACAAGATCAATGAATCTGGCAGCTATAATTTGTCACAGCGTTCCTGGGAATAAGGGATCCTATATTATTCTACTATCTGAAAAGCATAAGGTTTAAGGGTATTAAGAGACGATGGTAGAAAATGTGTAAGGGAGTTTAAATCTGTGGATCAGAAATTGACCTTTGAAGTAGATTTTTTTTGAATCTAGATTAAAAAATTAAGGTTTAGCTAAGAATCTTAAGTCTGTGGTTGGTTGGGTTTTGGTTTTTTTGGAGAATCATTATATAAATGGTGACCAGTAGTTAATTCCACTAACCTAGCTTCAAAGGACTTCAATCAGTCATGGCTGAAATTTTCTACAAAGTTGTATGGGAGATAGAGCAGGTTAATTTTCTTGTTGTGAATATGCTGTAGCATTGTCTGACCAAACAGTCTTTTGGCTTGAATCCAATTGTTCAAACTATTCTTTTCCCCATGTATTCATGCACTTGTTCTACATTACAGGATCTTTGTAGTCTTCATGTTATGCGTGGATATATTACTTTTCCAGCTAGTGAAGGAAAAGATAGAGAATGGAAATGTTTTCCTGCTATGTGTCCTTGACTTTTGTAACTGTCATTTAACTCAGTTATCTACCTTAATTCAAATGTTGGCTCATGTAATATATAAGCAACAACAACAACAAACAAGATCAGCAGTAGATTGCTATCTGTAGAATACTCCAGTTATTTTTATTTCCTTGTTTTACTTGGGATGGGGAAAATTTGGGAGCGACTCCAGAGCTATTGATTACAGAAATTATTACCTCCCCCTGGGGAAGTCTCTGCAGCCATAGATTGTGATGCCTGCGTGAACAGTCCTGGCAGGAGTCACTGTGCGCACCCATTGATTATGGTCTCTCTTGGGTGTCTGGTATTAGCCACTGGGCATCAGGTGGGATTCTTGGTTAAGTGAACTTGAACCAGCAGAGTAATTTTTACTTTCTTTTTTGCTGGAAATACAATTGTCACGTATCTCAGGCAGTAAGTGGGAGCTTCAGTGTAGGGGGAAGAATTTGAGCACTTTTTTACACATGTTGGAAGAGAAACGGGGAAGAACATTTGGAAAAAATAGCCTGAAATGTCAGTTACTTTTCTGACTAACAACTGAATCAGTAAGGTTTCCCTTGTCTCTCTCACGCTGCTTCTAAATTACATTCTTAGATTGCAGATCATTCTCGCTCTTGTTCTCCTGTCACTTAAAAAAGACGATACTCATTAACCTTTTCTGATTTTTATAGTTTCTCTATCCTTTTCTTTCTCGTTATTGCTGAGCTTCATGCTTGTACTTGTCTTTCCCTTGGTGTGCTTCTCCCAGTCTTTCTTGGTAGTGGTGAACATGCAGTAAAACTTCTGTTGTTACTGGTTTTACAGTTTTCCATCTCTTTTAAGATGGTTACAGAATTTTTTTGTGCTTTTTTATCACAAAAAGATATTGGTAAAATGTACCTTGACACTGGGGAATAAACAGTACACGTACCTAAAGCAATTTGTCAGCAGCTTTGGTATGGTGATGTGTCATACCATAACCCTTACACAATAGTTAACCTCTTGTTTACTTTACACCTTACACCCACAGAAATTGACTCAATTGTTCTCTTGAGAAAGGGCAACATATTAAAAAAAGGCAACATAGTTAAAAAGAAAAAATCCAAAACTGAATCTGTCCATCAACTTCATATGAGTACTACTTACTTAAAAGGTTAAGAGTCTTTTTCCCAGAAGGACTTAAGTTTTTGCTGATGCAGCAGAGGTGTTGTAATGTCAGTATTTGTGGCATATCGTTATGACAGTGGAAATAAGAGTGTGCTGCTGGGAGTGAGAGTAGAGCAGAGATGAAGAGCCAATAATTTTGAATTCATTTGGAATTTACAAAAACAAGTCCATGTCTGGAATAGTCAAAACCAGAAAAAAAGCAAGAAAATTCAGCCTTCACAGCCTCTCCGAGGAACCTAAGAGTGAAAGCTGTTTCCTTAAAATATGAATATACATTGACCTGTATCCAAACTTCAAAGCCAATAAAATGCTCCTGGATGTCAACAGCTACTTTATGTTGTCAAAATAAACCTGTCTGACGCTGTTTTTCAAAATGAATCTGAACAAGGAGAACCAAAATGCAGAATTCAATGTATATTGAGTATCTTTGGTCAGTGGCATAACATAGGTAAATAAAATATACTGACAGTGGCCTATGTCGCAAATGAAGAAAATACTTTTTAATACTTTTATGACTCTACCCTTACAGCCTGGCGTATGTTTTCATGTTCAGTTACTATGTGGAAGGTGTTGACAGAAAATGAAATTTTAATTTTATGCACAGCCAAAAAATCTTAATAGCGGCCTGATTTTTAGTAATGAGACCTCAGCAAAATATGTATGTCACCAGGGGGAAAAACATTCATCAGTTTGGAAAAATCCCTAAACCTGTTCATCAGCCACCTGTCTTAAATTGCTTCTCCTTGTCCAAGAGAGAATTTTGTTACTTTCTAAAGCCCCTCTAATTGAAAATGACACTCAGGAATGAGAGAAGTGATATTCCCAACTAGACAACTATGCATGAATATCAAATACACACTTGTTCATAATCCATCAAATTAAATATTCAGTTAATATAGAATAATTAACCTGAGAAATTAATATTGACATGGAGGATTCATAAGCAAGAAATCTAGACTAGTAATTTTGTAGAGCAGTCAAATTTCAGATGGACTTCAGCAATCAATTTTTTTAAACTTTGCTGAGCATCTTAAACTAAAATAATTGTTATGGTTCTTGACTTTTCTGTCAGCAATGGCTGTGCAGTCTGTTCTGTATATATGGAATGCGCTTATTTTTTGGAAATAAGAGTAAAGCTGGAATAGTTAATACAAATATCTTCCTCCCGTGTCCCAGATATCACATGTTTTTAACCTGCAAAAATTACTCTGATGTGCTTTTCTGTGTGTGCATCCCCAAGACTTTGCACTCTCATTCTTCTTCAGCATGTTGAAAGACGAGGCTGTCTACCTAGAAAGTATCTGAAAGACTGGGACTCAGAATGGAGAGGGGCACGTTTTTATCTCAGTTGATTTGTCACCATGTCTGTACTTGAGTCGTTTTATTAAGTGTTTTTATCCTAAGTTTTTTTTAATTTATACTGGTAATAAAAAATAAAATTTTTAAAAAGGCAGTTATTTACTCAGTTTAAATAAAAATTGCTTCCCTTCTGTGCTGCTTAGGTTTGTATGAGGGTAGTTTTAGTTTGTCATTTGAAACAAAACAAACAAACAAACAACCCAACAAAACAAAACAAAGGGCAGGGGAGGAAGCAGGGATAGAACTGCACACCTGAATTTAAAAATTGTAGTCTCTGTTTTCAGAGGAAAATGATCACGAAGACTCACAAAACTATTTTTTTATTATTTTTTGATATTATTATTCCCTTCAGAATTTGGGAAGAGTAGCTTGTGCACTTCAGCCAGTAAGAAAGAAATATTTTTCATAGAAGTTGACTGCAGTGGGCTGGAGCTGATGATCAAACTAATTAGCTTAATTGGGTTCAAAGTTTCACTTAGTCTTTTCATAGTAACACAGTTACTTGGCTTTAATTTTGCAGTTGAAGTAGTAACATTGTAGTAAACATTAAGATACCTTGGTGACAAACACATCAAGAGAGGAATAAATATTTAAGCAGTTATTTCATCATCAGCTTATCTGTGAGAATTTGTAATTTAATTTTTTTTTTTTTTTTGAGTGAGACCTTCCATGAAAGTTTTACTTCTCCTCAGTTTGGGTTTTTTATCTGAGGCATTTCTGAATTTTGAGTTTAATGATAAGCCAGTTATTCACAATTGAAGAGTTCATGAACAGGAACAGCAGTATTATGGAATGTGTGATGAAGTACAGCAACCACATTAATTTTAGGATCTCTTTCAAGGTCTGTACATCTGCTCACATGAATTAGCCACACTTCATTCATCTTGGACAACCTTGCCCATCTACCACCTTCAAACATGAGCATGTTTGAGTCTATGCTTTGCATGATCTACCTTACAATTGATGTCCGATGCAATTAGCTATCGGGGCTCTGCAGTGAAGTTCCCAGAGTGAGCATAGTGGGGAAAGGCACTAAGATCACCTTTTCTCAGTTTTTAAGGTGTAGAAGTATGCATTTCCTCAGACAGGAGGGCCAGAGATCTGGTTTTTTTTGTCACTGTCAAAAAGGTATTTTCATTTACTCAAAAGATAACAGCTCTTGTGTACCTTAAAGTAAATTAGCAGCAGAGAAAGGGCATCTAATTTTTACATGAGTTTGAGTGATCTCATCAATTCTCCTTTATTTTACATTTGCTGAATTTATCTTGCAGTAAAGCTTTAGTGCCTTCTCTCAGCTAGTACTTTGAAGCTGATTAACTAAGACACATAATAACCAGAACCAAAAATCTGCTTCTTTTAGTAATCACTTGAAGAAGCTGGAGTGGAAGAATTTGCAGCAACATCAAAATCTCTCTTCTGTCTCTTTGTTGCAGAAAGTACCTCTGAGACGGATTCACGAAGAACGTATACGCTACAGAATTACTTGAACAATGACTATAAGTATAAAACACATAATTTACAGTGGATATCAGGTAATTAATTTCTATGTGTGTTTTGCCAATGACCAGGCCCAACAAAACTGATAACAACAGCAGGGAGATGAACCAATATGCAGATTGTATTGTAGACACAAATGTTACAATATGAATGACCACCAGCGGCACAAACAGGTCAACAAGCTTGTACATGATTGATGCCACCCCCAACGATCCCACAAACAACACGACTCGGCCCACAACAGGTGGTACAAACAGAGACCCGAGGTTGCCCACAGTTGGCAAAGGAAACAGCCAGACCAGCAAGCTGAACACATAAGAGAAAGGTGCCCACATCGTGACTCTCACCCGATCAGCCCATGTTCACAAAGGTCTTAAGCAGACCGGAGCCCAGCTCCAGGAGAGTCAGGAGGTCTGCCCTGAACCAGGAAGCTCTATGCAGTGCACTCCACAGACACTCCTGACTCCCTGCAAGTGGTCCCAGCTTTTATCCCCAAGCAGACACCTGACCTTTGTCAACTCAATGCGGGACCCCTGGGGCTCATTTCCCTTCTGGCTCTCCCTGCAGGGCCGGCCGCACCCTGGGGGGAAGCTATAAGGCAAACTCACCACCTCTTTATGAAGGGC
Source organism: Merops nubicus (assembly GCF_000691845.1). Lineage (NCBI taxonomy): Eukaryota > Metazoa > Chordata > Aves > Coraciiformes > Meropidae > Merops > Merops nubicus. Next base: position 93,115 of record NW_008621208.1, on the reverse strand, counting down.
TGTGGGTGTCACCCATATGTCAACCTTAATTTGGGGCTTGGGGTTCAAACCCCAGCATTTCAATGTGCAATGCAAATGTCAAGAAAATACAGTACCTTCAGTAGATGTATCTTTGTGCTGAGGTGGCTACTGTATCCTGAAAATAGTGAAATTATTTAGTGGTGACATTATAGAATGGTGCGTAGTTCAGAGAGTTATGATTTCTTTTTCCCCTTCTGTACATGTTAGTGTTCATGGCAAGCTATATTCTCCTGCTAAAAGAGCATACTCAGTTCTATGCTTTTTTGTAGAGGCATGTTTATCCTCTGAACTGTTAGCTTCCTAGATCAGACTATCAGGGAACAGGAGGATACAGGGTGCTTTTCATTTTGAATATGCCTAGAGGCTCAAGGTAAAGAGATGCCAGAAGGTGGAGACTGTGAGCCCCAGGACTACATTTTCTGAACCTTCTTGTACTATAAGCAGCCTTTCATTACAGAAGTGGAAAGTGCAACACTGACCAGATTTTTGAATTTTATTTCTTGATTAGAAATATAAGGGGAAAAGAGAAGTAGCATGAAGATGAGCACTTTACGTACTGTTTTTTAGCAGCTCCCTTGTTCTTCTAGGAAGTCAGTATCTTCACAAAACAGCTGATGGGAACATCCTACTTGTCAATGCTGACACCGGAACATCCTCAGTGATCGTGGTGAATACAACATTAGTACGTTGACTTATCCACATGCTGGGAAAGGCATTGAATTTAATATTTTCTGCATTTTTCTTTGGAAGCAGTGCTTAATGTGTTTGTTTTGTCCTTTGTTGACAGGATAAGTACAAGGCAACCACAGTTCTTCTGTCTGCTGACCAAAAGTTTGCTCTTCTGCAGTACAGCTATACAAAGGTACAAGTGCACTTCACTTCTCTGAGGATGGAAATGAGAATTAAAAAGGATTAGGAACAACTGAGAGGCTGAGAGAATGTGAGGAGAAATGCAGGAGGATGGATGAATGAGATGGATGTCTGGAGGGGAACAGTGAAGCTGAGCAGGCAGGAGGAGGAGAAGAGAGGCTGGTATTGTCTGTGAACTTGGGCAGAAGAGATACAAGATACCTGAGAAAAGAAGCTAGATAAAATGTGGATGAAGAGAAGCAGTGTGGGGCTGGATGGTTCATCTGGGAAGACAAGCTATAAGAGTAGATAGGATGACTGTCCAAAAAGTTCTGTGGGTAAGGAGGAGTGATAAGTAGATATGTTTATATACATACGCTTGTGCATTTGTGCTATGTACATAACATTGTGGTGTTAGGGCATAAGAATTAATAAAACAGGTGAATGAAAAGCAATGTGCTTACAAGAAAAAGCTGTCACCTTGCATTTGACACTTACAGAAACCTAATGGAGGTAATCATAGACTCATAGAATCATAGAATTGTCAGGGTTGGAAGAGATCTGAAAGATTATTTAGTTCCACCCCCCCTGCCATAGGCAGGGACATCTTCCACTAGATTAGGTTGCTCAGAGCTCCATCCAGCCTGGCCTTAAAAACTTCCAGGGATGGGGCTTCCACCACCTCCCTGGGCAACCTGTTCCAGTGTCTCACCACCCTCACGGTGAAGAACTTCTTCCTAACCTCTACTCTGTATCTACCTACTCCTAGTCTTGCCCCATTCCCCCTAGTCCTATCGCTACCCGACATCCTCAAAAGTCCCTCCCCAGCTTTCTTGTTTGCCACCTTAAGGTACTGGAAGGCCACAATAAGGTCCCCTTGGAGGCTTCTCTTCTCCAGACTGAACAGCCCCAACTCTCTCAGTCTGTCCTCGTAGGGGAAGTGCTTCATCCCTCGGATCATTCTCGTGGCCCTTCTCTGGACATGCTCCAGCAGGTCCCTCTTGTAATGGGGGCTCCAGAACTGGATGCAGTACTCCAGGTGGGGTATCATGATTGTGGAGTAGAGGGGAAAAATCACCTCCCTCGACCTGCTGGGCCACACTTCTCTTGATGCAGCCCAGGATCTGGTTGGCCTTCTAGGCTGCAAGTGCACACTGCCAGCTCATGTTGAGCTTCTCATCCACCAGTCCTTCTCCTCAGGGCCGTTCTCAAGCCAGTCACTGCCCAGCCTGTACTGGAATTTGCCCTACAGTATCTGCACTGGGAAGCCAGTAACTTTGTTGTTTCATTTGGTTGGTTAGTTGGTTTGTTTTTCTTGAGAGGTGCCTGTTTGGTTTTTTTTTTTTTTGTAACAACTCAGTGCTGACTTGTGCAGTGTACAAATACTTGAGCACTGTGTCACTGAGCTCTGCCTACATGTTCTGGCTTTGCAGTCCAAGAACAACTCTCACACTGTGGCAGCCACCTTTTGTCTTTGTGAATTGTTCAGAATTGTTTGACTTTTCACCACATCCTCAAGGGCCACAAAATGCTTTATATGTTTCCAGCCACCCTAGATATCCCTTCTACTCATGATTTATTGCTCTATAGTACTTTATTTGTTGCAGTCGTAAGAGTTTATTTTAATGATGAATTAAATGATGATTCTTTTAACCCTTATATAATAATGTAATGGAAAGTTGTGTTATTATTCATCTTCGTTGCAAGAAAACAGCGTAACAAAATTAATCATGAGGATGTAGACACTTCTTATGTAATAGCCATCTGGTTGTGGAGTACTAAGTTATTTTTTAATATCTTCATACAAATCTTCAAGAATCGTCATAAAAGGTAGCATTATTGTAACATGTCAACAAGATGGGTTAAATCAAACCTCTCCAGCTCCACATAGTGAACACATTTAAATACGTCTGCGCTATCATCATCTTTCTCTTTTTAAGTGCCCACAGGGTGATCAGACTTCAAGAGGCAGGTTTCTGAGAGAAATTATTTATTTCTGTGATAATATGAATGGGAATAGGTCACCCTGGAACTGAAGGAACTGGTACAGAAATACTGCTGGTGCTTGTGAGGACAATTAAGCAGTAAGATGCCAAATTAAATAATACAGCATGGAAAATGAGACAGAAAACAGCAAGTGCTCCAGTAAAGCAAAAGGAGGAGGAGGATTAACTGCGTAGCTACAATAATCTGCCATGTAACTACAAGGATTTCTGAAAATCTACAGCATCTCTGGCCTTAAATAATATGACAGAGGTCACTGACTGATTAATTTGGGACTTAAGATGACCCCAGAGTGGTGGCAATTCTTTAGTCTTTTCTTAAACCCTGCATATATTTGTTGCCACTGTACATTCATTGTGTTCCGTCTTAAGCAAAAGCATGAGGAGGGTTTCAGAGGTAATTCAAACTGTAAGAGATGTGAATTCTGGTGAAATTAATTTTCTTAATATTAAAATAATTCTTTTGCAGTTGTGGAGACATTCCTATACAGCTTCATATCACATCTATGATTTCAATAGCAGGTCAGTAATTTTTGCACATAAGACATAGTTTTAACATTAGTTTGCAATGAAATGGTGTTTCCCTGATTTCTCTTAACTGTGTTCTGGTTTTGTTTTTCCAGTTCTATCCTGGATGGCAGACTACTGCATAATGATACACAATATATATCTTGGTCACCCGCTGGGCACAAACTGGTTAGTAAAGATTTTTGTGCATATGACATGAGAGCTCACATTGTCTGTACCCTTGAGGTGTTTTGGGACTTTCCCACTGTTAGATAAAGCAGCAGAACTAGTTTCCAAATTGACTACTGTTGCTGGAAAGACTCCAAAATCCTTCTGTGTGTTTTGTTCTTTAATGAAAATGCATTCCTGATAGTAGTAGTGGCCCCAGTAGTCAGGGAATGCACAAATACACAGGCAGAAACTCCATGTCTTTACAGTTGCAGACAGTAGCTCATCTGTTTCAAAAGCCGCAGCATTACAATTGCCTACTTACTCATCACTGTGATTTTTATCTCCTGATTCCACAATAATCAATGAAGTTTTATTTAATGGATGCATGTAACAAGGATTAGAGGATCAAAATCTTCCTTGCACTCTTTCACACTTTTTCTTCCTCTGCTCCTTCCCAGTCCCAAGCCCACTGGTTTGCGAGGCTTGTGCGTTCCTTCTGCTGAGCACTGGATCTGACTAAAGAGCTATCACAGGAGAATATTCTGCTTATTTATTCTTTATCTTTGTGGTATAGGGATTATAGAGCCAAAGTACAGAAGTAAAGGGTGTTGAAAAGAGCTTTCTGCCTCTCAGAGTGAAGCTTTCTAATTAAACTGTGTCATTCAGTTGTTGGAGAGGAAAAATGGGGGTGATCAGAGGGGGAGGCAGGTGCCAAAAGCTAGATGAGTTCTGAATGCTACCAGAGAAATGCACTATCCTTGCAGATCTATTTGCAATGCTGAGACCCCCATCAGTGCTCTACCAAAGTACTAATAGTGTACTATCACAAATTAGTGAAGAAAACCCCCTCCTAATGATTTTTTTTTTATGAAAATAAGCATGTATCTAGGCAGAAAATTAATAGCAGGGTTTTCGAAACATGATACAGTAATCAAGTAATTTATTATAGTTGATTTTTTAATTATTTTTTTTTTTTTTTGCATCTGGGCCTGAAATTAGGTTGCTACATGTGATTTGTATTAGTAGTTCAAGTTTGTTTGTTATCAGTAATGTTTGGTGAAATGCAACTTTCAAAGACAGTTTTTTAGTACTACACATGACTCTTATCTCATGTAAAAGTACATTTTCCAGCAGATGAGGCAGAGGAAGGAAGATTTACTCTAATAGTAATTGTTATTGCAATGATGTTTTGCAGGCATATGTTTGGAATAATAACGTTTATCTAAAAGCTTCACCAACAGCAGAACCTGTACAAATCACTCAAAATGGGGAAGAAAATAAAATTTTCAATGGGATACCAGATTGGGTTTATGAAGGTAACTGTCAAGCATATTTTACTTTGCATTATGATGTAAAAACTTTGGTTTATTGTAGTTTTTTTATTATGACTGCTATTTCGTATCATTGAAGAGTTCAAAATAATCTGTATTTTGACAGAATTATGCATCCTTAACCGAGCTTAGTACCTGACTAATGTGAGGATCTTAAGAATGGAGATGTGTTTGTCTAACTTATAGTACATCACTGGAAATCGTGGTGTATGAGTTAGGTTCATGTATAGATGATAAGCATTGATCTAATGTCTCATTTCAGAACCCAAACAAATAGTCTGCATGTTGGTATCTGAACTTGGATTTTTAAAAAATCCTATTAAAAACTAATGAGAACAGTACCTAGAATAGAAGAGCCAACTTAAAGTTATAACTTAAATGCATTTGCATCTCTTTCAGAGGAAATGTTTGGCACCCATTCTGCTCTGTGGTGGTCTCCAAATGGTGATTTTGTGGCATATGCAGCATTTAATGATACAGAAGTTCCTGTTATGGAGTATTCCTTTTATTCTGAGGACACTTTGCAGTATCCAAAGACCATTAGAATCCGGTATCCCAAGGTCTGTGTTATTTATTAAACATGGTTGGTCTGCAGTTTCATTAAGAGGATAGTATCATTTAATCAGTTTCTGCTAATGAAAATATTGTCTGTCTCTCCTCAACAGCTTGCTGTGATTACTCTTTGTAAAGTCAACAGCATCTGGCAATGTTAAAATATTTTATTATATCCAGGGAAAAGCAAAAAGGAAAAAAAAAAAGTTTTGTTGTTTCATCAGCAAATTTTGAGGTAGCAAGTAGATGTTGAAATGAAGAAGTTATTCTTAGGGACTTGAAGTCTGTACAAAGCATTTGGCCCATGTACATTGTGTTAGGGTTGTGCATAGTATTGATAATGGAATCTTCAACTAATGTAGCATTAGTAGTTCTTGAATGCTTCCTATATTCAGATAAAGAGGAGGAATCTTCTGATGGAGTTTCTTTGCCCACACCTTAAAGCTCTCTAAATTCTACCTGTGAGAACGAAGCCTTTAGTGCCTGCAGCTCCTTCTCCCTCTTTCTTTTTTCTACATAACTTTATGCACACTGCTTATGGCACAGTTGGCACTGGACTAAAGGGTGTGAAAGTCGGAGTCCAATATGCTCCAAACAGGTTCTTGCAGATACTCCACACATGGAGGGTTTCATGTTTAATACCAGATTTACCTGAATGAAGTTATTTGTATTTACATGGGACTTTGATTTAGCCTTGTTGCAACGATGTTCTTAAAATTCAATGTAAGTACAAATTAGACTTCAGAGTACAACAGTTTCACTGCACTGCTGAATCACAATACAAACGTGGCTCTCATTGCCGGTCTCCATGATGTGCTCACCACCACAACGCTGTGCATCCCCATTGCCCAGAGGGAGTACGTGGGTTGAAAATGTCCTTAAAGCCATCACTTTGTTCAGTTATTTTTGTTCATTGTTTGGCTTTTATACTCTATGTTGGGCTGAGGCACCTGCATATTCCCTATTCTGGTCTGGCCAGCTCCGGGGGATATTTTCACTCTGTTGATAACTGGAGCAGAACAGTGAATATGGGCAACTGACTGCTCAACTGGTGCAGATGTTTGTCTCATGTAATAGCCACTCTCTGGCCCTCTGTGCCAAGTTCATCTGTCTCTGCAGCAGCCATGGTCAGTCGCTCCTAGTCCCAGAGCTTCAGGAGCCCATGGCTTTTGCCTGTGCCCTTGGAGCCTCCCCAAGTGGGGTACCTGGCACTCGGAGCAGGCCGCTGGGTCCTGCAGGTGCTCTGCCCTGAGCGTGGTGCCTCTGAAGAGTCATACATGTGGAATGAACTGTCAATTTAAATTGCTCCTCTTATTACAAGCCCCTTTGGTTTGGAATATTACTGACTTCTGGAGGTGGGTCAGCTTACAGCTACCTGACTGTTACGACAAAGACTCAGCTAATTCTGTTCTGGAGGAGAAGCCCTTACTGACACAGCTCCCTTGCCATCAGTAATGCTAGGTTGAAAATAGCGGGTTACGGGCTGCAGTCACAACCTTGATTGTGATGCAGGCAGCTGTTATGCGACCCCTTAAGGTATCCGTTTCCATGAAGAATCACTTCTGTCTGTTAGCAATGAATTGGATTCACTGCTCGATCCTGTGTGTAGTGTGTGGGATGAGGTATGGCCAAATACTGCTTTGGGTACAGCAAGCCCTGTGGAATTACAAATGTTTCTAAATGTAGTGGTCTTTCTTATCTAGAAACACATTATTAACACTTTCATATAAAAGGAAAAAAAGGGTAATTTATGTTTTGATCTTAAGAACTCCATTTAAGAGCTTGTCTTTTCACATGTTTGAGGTTGGCTAGTTCTACCTGACTGCCTGTACTAATTTCTTCATCTATAGTTTCAAACATGTATTTCACTAAGGATATTCTCTCTTCAAAAGCACAATGAAAAATTTTATTTTTAGGCAGGAGCTTCAAATCCAACTGTGAAATTCTTTATTGTGGATACCAAATCGCTTCCCAATTTCCACTCTGATGAAATTTCTCCACCTGCAGAAATAAAATCAGGGTAAGAAATTTTGATTAAATATTTGCTTGTTTCTTTTGGTGGGAGAGGAGGAGCTTTTGTGTGTGACCACTTGATATTCAGTGTACATGGCAGATTTTCCCAGTCATGCGGCTCTGGTAGCAACAGGATCTACCAGAAAAAATCTGCACAGAGATTATCCTCTTAGTGATTATATATAGATGGCATATTCTATGTATGTTATATTCAGAATGTGACAAGTTCTTGGCTCATCACATTCAGTGGAGTCTAACTATGGTGAAGTCATTTCACAGTACAACTTTAATATGAGCAAGTTTTGATATAATTGAATTATATGTATTCCAATTCACTGGGGGGGGGGAGGGAGGGGGGGAAACAGCAAAGCAAAACCTTAGTGGTGGTTGAAGATTTGCTTTCATTGGAAATGGACTTCTTGCTAAGGCAAGGTATCACGGTTGTCTTCAGGTTTATACTTAAAATGTTCATTTTCTTTGGAAATAGGGTGAAAAATGGCACCTCTTACACCAATTGGAAAATTGTACTTCTCAAAATTCCACTGGAAATGCACAACATAATCTATGTATTTTGTAAACAGCAGCTAAATTGATTTAAAATGCATGCACACAGAATTTGGTATTGCAGATCTTGCAGTTTGGGTTGGGTTTTTGGGTTTGATGTTTGGGGTTTTTTGTGTTTGGTTTTTTTTTTTGTGTGGTTTTTCTTTTTTTTTTAACCATATTGTGGAAGAGTTTTAGAGGTTTGCACTTACAAACATGGTGAGTGGAAGCATAGGTTATACTGATGTACTTCAGAAAAAAAAACAGAAGAGGTCTGTTAGCTAGTGCATAAACCCAGCATTCTGTACTTGGTGGCCAAAACACTGTAACGGTTATATCAGTGTTAATTACACTGTTGTGAGGACTGAAGGGACTAGGATCTCTGTGTTAACCAAGATACACAAGTTTTTATGAATACATTGTTCTTTATTCTTTCTCTACAGTACATCTTAATCCATCCACATTAATTGTAGTGTTTTTCTCTTTCTCTCAGCCCCCCCCCCCCCTCACCCCCTCAATCACCAAGATACTCACTTTCACCACAAAACTTCCCACACATTTTTAACTAACTTTGGGGAAAAAGGGAACATGAACTTGGAACTAAGTCAAATGTGCAAATCCAAGTTAAAAATGTATACTTGCCTTGGAGGGGAGGTTTGTTTTATTTTAGTTCATAAGGCTTCTAGGTGATAGGAGAGATCTAAAATAAGAAAAGACAAGTACATCTAACAGATAATAATGGTAAACAAAGCCACTACATTTTATGCCTTTTTAAAAATTAATATACAGAAATATTAGTGAAATTGATATTTTTTTCTCAGATACTCGAGTTCTTCATTTCAACTAGTGGGTGTTCTGAAGATGAAAGTAAAATATTCAAATAGTACTATCTGTTTTTAGTATGATCTCTCCCTCTGTTCTAACTAATGGAAATAAGTACTAAATTAAACAAAGATATGTATCACTCAAAGTGCTTACAAGAATCAACTTCATGCAGCTAAGGATAAAATTCCGAGATCTAAGGCACATATAACTTAAGATTCAGAAGAATTTCCTCTAGGTGCACACAGTACAAGATTTATGAAGTCTGGAGTTGCTGTTATTTTATGCATTAGAAGATAGTGATCTGGCTGTTAGAATTTAATTGCAGTCTTTCTGGAAGTGGGTATGTGCAAAACATCTAATTCTTTATTGTGTGAATGAAGATAACCAAGGTATCTACTAGTAGCAAAAAGAAATTGACAAAATAAATGGCTCAGTTAGGTTTGCATCATTGTTTATTGCTGAAGAGTAGATTGAAATGAAAATAGCCAGATGAGTTTCATTCAGTGAACTGCTGAAAGCTATTGTAAAGTATGCTATTACAGAGAGGATTTTAAGTATCCAATGCTATTGCTGTTTTCAGGGATCATTATTTGAGTGTCGTAACATGGGTAACAGATGAAAGGATCTGTCTGCAGTGGCTCAGAAGAATTCAGAATTTTTCAGTCCTCGCAGTCTGTGACTTTAAAAATGCTACTAGAAATTGGTCATGTCCACAGGTAAGAAAAATGAGGTGGGAGAGTCACACTGCTTCATAAATGCACTTAGAAAGGAGTCGCGTATCTCTGTATGTTTACCTCCCTAGAAACGTAGCCTGATTTAAACTAAGCATAATTGTTGTGGGATTGTTTGTTTTTTCTTTCTTAGGAGAAACAACTTACGGAAGAAAGTAGAACTGGATGGATTGGTAGAGTGAGTGTTCAATTTCTAAAACTGTTACATGCTAAATAGTACTGATAAGTAAGATAATTTCATATGAGCCTCTTGCTGGGTGCAATGCCTCTCGCATGCAGGTTTGATCCATTCACTTGTTGCATTTTACATATGTAGGAATAGTGGTCAAATTGAGCTGCTATGCCACCCCACTCCTGGTTTTTAGCTTTCGTGGGTGTGGTGTTCAGAAACTGAACTCCCAAGCTGGGTTGACAGTGCAGCATGGGCCGGAGCTGTAACTGCATCCTCTGTGACCTGTGCATCGTGTTCAGCTTGCCAAAAAGTAGAGTGCTCCTTCCGGACTCCTCTTTAATTCTGAGCTGCTGCTTTGGTAGTGGTAGGTAGGGGAGTGCAGGAGCCAAGGTTCACAATTCTCTTTGTTCGGCTGCACTCCAGTCTTCCTGCCACCTCCAGAATGATCTAGGGGATAAAACGTATTAAGAAGTGTATTAGAGGAAAGGCACAGAGGACAAAAGTAATTTTTTTGTGTCGCAGGTTGCAGCAAACCATTCCAGGTTCAACTTGGGGCATTTATTTATTTTTCCCCACCTGAAATACCCATTGACGATAACTGGGGACAAGATGCTCATAACTGACCAGATTAAAATTTTCATACACTTCTTCCAAACCAGTCGCTTCTGTCTGGGTGATGCTTTCCAAGCTGCCTCTCAGTCCTTTTGTATATGGTAGAGAGTAGGCACCTAATGAACCACACAGAAGATCTGGGGGAAGTGAAGCAGAGATGCAAAAGTTCAGACTTGGAGGGAGAAATGAGTTTTAGAGTTTTTGATGAGAACAGAGAGTACACTTTCCACTCCCGCATTTTCCATACACTGATTATGCTTTAGTCACTAGTTCACTTCTGAAGTCAAAAATGAAAGTTTAAAGAAATGCAAAGAGGAAGGCAACAGCAGGGATGAAATCATCCGCAGTATGAAGATGAGAGATCAACCCACCTGCTGTCAAATTTGATATGGAAAGGAAGGCCTTAACGCTGACACATTTTGCTTCTCTGCAGCAAAGGCTTCACAATTAGACAATGTGATGATCAAGCTGCAGACTTTGTAAACAGTTGTGCAAAATGAGAGGGCAAAATGCAAGTCTGTGCCATTAAACTAGGTTGTTGTTTTTTGTGTGTGTGTTTTTTTTGTTGTTTTTTTTTTTTTTTAAAGAGACAACCCACATCTTAGGAGCTGTTGAAAGAAAAAGATAATCTCACTGTATGATTCTTGGATTTGAGAAGGGAGTGGAAAGTAGGGAGGATTGAAAAGGGGATAGAAAAGGTATATTTATTCCTGTCTTTTATTCGTGTCTACTTGAGGATCTTAAATAACACTTGACTGATAAGGGATATGTGTGAGAGTTGTATAGGTACACACATGTACATTCTATACATGTAAGTGTATACACAAACTTAAGTAAATTACATGTGTGTAAAATATAGACATATAGTTCTCTCTTTGTATATAGGTGTTTTTTCTTTTATTTTTTTTAATTTCTTTTTTAAATAGAGATGAAATTATACTTAATTCTAAGTATGCTCAGAACAGCCTGTGTTACTGCAAAAGGCTTCCAGGTCATGAGCTAAGTTAGAGCTTACCAGTTGAGTTGAAGGCAAATTGCACTCTGGAAAAACAAGACTGTGATAAGGGAGAAGCTAGCAAAATATTTGCCAGTTATTTTTTTCAAAAATACTGCTAGGGAAGAAAGAAAGACTGCGTGGAGCACAACTTGGGAAGACTCAAGCTGTCATTGCTTATTGAGTGACCTAAGGCAAGTTACTTCATCTTTCAGTTTCACTTTTCCTTTTCAAAGTTGGTGGAACATCTCAGGTAATTGCATTGTGTCAAGTGGCTAATCAACATTTAGATATTTCTACATTTATCGCAGAAATAAATTTTATTTCATTCAGCTCAGTTTTATGCCTCCCTTTTTCTCTCTACTGTGTGGAGCACATCCAAATTACAGTCAGTAGAAGGAATCCATTTCTGTAACTCCCAGTTGATAAATGGATAGTTCCTTCATGAAAATATCTTTCTAGTTTTGGTTCTCTGGCATTCACCTGTTTACTAGCAGGTTGTTTTCTTTTAAAAAAGGGGGACATTTTTCACTGTCAAGCTGGGGGGGAGGGGGAAACAGTTCAAAGAATTTGTCCACAAATATGTTGTTTAAAATAGGGAAAGTCAAGGAAAACATGTATTTGCAATGTTTATATTGCTATAGGCTACAGCTGCACGTTGGTGTTCAATGAAATAAAATGGTGACTTTAAAAGTAGATGCACATATTGCTTCCTAAAATGCTAGGAAACTAGAAATGCCTGTAGGACTTCAAGAGAAGGTAGGAGTGTACATTGATCATTACAAGAGTTAACACTTGGGAAATTGTGCTGCTTAAGGAGCAGGAAAATATTTTAAGTGTGTTGACTTTTAGGGTAATGGCTAGAGGTTCTACCTACTAAGTCAGCAGGTAAAAAGTTTTGCAGTGCATTCAGTGATGCATTGTTTTAAGTATTGAAACTCCTATTCAGAGATACCAAAACCCACCTATATCATTTTGGTTTCGGAATTTTGCTGTTTACTTTAACAGACATCTTTCTTGTGTTCAAGTTTCAGCCGTCTGTCCCTCACTTTGCACCTGACAATGCTACCTACTACAAAGTACTCAGCGATACGGCCGGTTACAAGCACATCCATTACATAAATGGCTCACAGGTAAGCAATGGGAGAACGGTCACTGCTGACTTGTATTTCTCCTAGTGGTCAAGGAGCTTCACATTCTACGTTTTGCTGTGTCTTCCCCCTCCTCCCTCTTCCAGGCTCCAGTACCTATTACTGCAGGAAAATGGGAAGTAATCAGCATAGAAGCTGTAACCAGTAACTTCTTGTGAGTATTGTAATTAAGCTCTTGATTCTTATCAGGAGGGCTTGTAACAAGGGGCCAAGCAAGCAGGGAGGGAGAACAGGGAGAAGGTGTAATTTAAACTCACTAAAAAACATATGTCAACATGTAAGATAAACGTTTATATACTATAATGTACTGTAAACATTTTACCAAAATCAATGTTTTGCATTTATAGATACTATATTAGTAATGAAAACGGTGGAATGCCAGGAGGAAGAAATCTTTATAAGTAAGGAATTTTTTCTACAGTATGAATAAAATATTTGGTAATGAAAAAGAAACTTTAAGCAAAAGCATTGCAGAATGAAAGATAAGGATGTTCACGCCCTAATGTGGGATCCTATACAGGATATTTAATGAAAATCAATGCAGGAGTATAAACTGTAAAAATGATTAAAACATTTTTCTGTAAACTTAGTCAATAAAGGGAAATTGTGAAAAGAAATAACCAATCCTTAAGCAGTAAAACCCTAAAGAAAACCTCTTGTGCTTTTTTTGCTATGACTATAAATGATGCTATGTTATATGATTCCAGTATTAATTGAAATCAAAAGATTAAAGTCAGATTTCTCTGATTTTTAAATCAGTAAGGACTTCACTTCTGATTTTTAACATATTTCATTTGGTCATCTGATTTAAAAAACATACATTTGTTTGGTATAGCTTAAAAAAAAAAAGTCTTTTATCTGAGATGAAGTTCGTCTACTTTGCAGAGCGCTCTTGGAAAGGAGTCCAATTTCTACTAAATGTGTTAGCTGTGATCTGAATCGAGAAAGATGCCAGTATTACTCTGTGTCCTTCAGCAAAGATGCACAGTATTATCAGCTAGATTGCCGTGGTGAGTGTATCTGGAATTAATTGACATGAACATGACTCATTGATTACTTGAGTGGGGAAGTTCACTTTGCCAAGATCTTGATATTCACTGCATAGCCATGGTATGTGTTGATATGTTGGATAAATACATCAGCAGCAGAAAAACGTACTCCCTCCTAGGCTCAAAAGTACCTTGACAAAAAATTACAAGGATAAAGTTTGATAGTTCTACTAGTGGACCTAAAAGAAGTGCAAAAAACTCCTGTCCACTGTGCCATCTCCTTAGGAGCTGGGGAGCTCTGTCTAGAGGAATTTGGAGGCTCTGTGAATGAGGTGAGCAAAAGGCTGGGTAATGGCAAATGATCTTTATGTGGGAATAAAATTTAGATAGATAGTGCTGTTCAAAAAAAGTTCAACAAACATAATCATAAGTTAAGCAGTAATACTGTAGTCTGTCTCTGATCTGTAAGTGCTTGTGCTAGATAGTACGAGGGATAAATTAATCAAAGGATGGGAAAAATAAAATCTGCTCTAAAATTTTCCTTAAATTGATATGTATGTTGTTTTTAAAATGCCAATATCTTCATTGATCTATGGGCTAGAAGGACAGACAGCAGCGAAGAAATGATCGTCAGGTTGTAAAAATGGTTGTTTGAAGAAGACTGCAGTGGTCTCCATGATGAGGCTTACTAATTTCCAAACCATGGTCTGCAGCTTGCTAAAGAATGGAAGTTTAATTTTTCAGTACCTCACAGTCATGTGGTTCACCTGCAAGACAGTCTGAGCATTTTACAGGATTACGTGGCTTGAGTTTGGGTCCTAGTAACTTAAAATCTATCTTGTGCAAGCTGAAGGGAGCTTTTATGACTCACCCACTTCCGATTACTTTACAAGGGTTGTGTTTTGAGACAGCACATAAACCTGAAGGTTTTGTGCTCTATTAACAGGTCCTGGCCTGCCCGTGTCTACTCTGCACAGAAGCAGTGATGACCAAGGTATGGGATTGTCTTAAAATACAATTTGTGTTGAGCCAAAATATTGCTGTATAAATTTATTTTACTTCTGTTCTCCTTGCTTAGTATAATAATTACAATGTCGGTTACAAAGGGTAAATTTAATTTCAGATAATTGCTCTAGTATAGATAACCAGATAACTTGGCATACACTTATTCATCGTTTATTTAATATTATTTTATATTGTGCTAGAAAACAGTGAGTAACATATGACTTATTTACTGGATAATTGTTCAGTTTTTCTGAAATTGCATTTAGATGAAAAACAGGGAAAACAGCTTTCTGGTTACTAAATTACTGAAGGAAAACTGTATTGTAAACATTGAATCAGAGAGGAAAAACAAGTACTGCAGTGAACTAAGGCTGCAGTGTAGGCTGCCATCATCTCAGAATTAAAATTTTTGAAGTGGTTCATGACTAAAAGAGCAATGCATTTCAAAACAATGTATTTAATCTTTGACTCTTACTACCTCTGTTATTTAGTCCTCAGATACTTGGAAAATAACACTGAACTGGAAAATGCATTGAAAGATATTCAGATGCCTTCCAAAAGAATTGGATCCCTTAGTGTAGGTGGATACAGTAAGTTCAAAAACATGTTTTACCTTTCTCTCCCTCTTTCACCAAGTCCTTCAAGGTCTTCTGCTAAAAAGCATGAAAGAGAAGATGGGTGTAGTGGGGATTATTGCAGTTATTCAGCACTTAGAGGCAAGACTAGTTTTTTTGTTTGAGTTGGGTTTTTTTTTTGGTTGGTTGGTTTTGGGATTGGATTTTATTTTTTTTTTTTTAAATCTCCAAACATTCTGGTTTTTTTCTGAAATCCCAAAATATTCTTATCTAAAATATACTTTTTTCCATAGTGTGATCACAGAATATTAGGGGTTGGAAGGGACCTCTGGAGATCATTGAGTCCACCCCCCCTGCCAGAGCAGGACCATCTAGTCTAGGGCAGGTCACACAGGAACGCATCCAGACAGGTCTTAAAAGTCTCCAAGGAAGGAGACTCCACAACCTCCCTGGGGAGCCCGTTCCTGTGCTCTGGAACCCTTACAGTAAAGAAGTTCTTCCTCATGCTGGGGTGGCACTTCCTGTGCTCCAGCTTGTGACCATTGTCCTGTGTCCTATCGCAGGGCATAAGTGAGAAGAGTTTGCCCCTTCCTTCCTGACACCCAGCCCTCATATATTTATACACATTAATTAGATCTACCCTTAAGTCTTCTCTGCTCCAGACTAAAAACCCCCAAGTCTCTCCTCATAAGGCAGGCATTCCAGTCCCCCAGTCATCCTCCTAGCCCTCTGGGGGACTCTCTTGAGTGGATCTCTGTCCCTCTTGAAATGGGGAGCCCAGAACTGGACACAATACTCCAGGAGAGGTCTCACCAGGGCAGAGTAGAGGGGCACGAGGACCTCCCTTGTTCTGCTGCATACACTGTTCTTAATGCACCCCAGGATCCCATTGGCCTCCTGGCCACAAGGGCACACTGCTGTCCCATGGACAACTTGTTGTCCACCAGGACTCCAAGGTCCCTCCCCACAGAGCTGCTCTCTAGCAGATCACCTCCTAACCTGTACTGGTGCATTTTATTACTCCTGCCCAGGTACAGGACTCTGCACTTATTCTTGTAGAACCTCATTAGGTTCCTCTTGGCCCAGCTCTCCAGTCTGTCTAAATCTCACTGAATGGCCACACAGCCTTCAGGTGTATCAGCCAAACCTCCCAGCTTCATGTCATCAGCAAACTTCCTGAGAAGACACTCTATACTGTCATTGAGGTCATTAATGAAGATGTTGAACAGGACTGGACCCAGCACTGATCCCTGGAGATCACCACTAGTTACAGGTCTCCAGCTGGATGTGGCACCATTGATCATGATATCAGGTGCTATCTTGATGTTTTCATGACAAAGTGGATTAACTGCTTTTTTCCTTGATAATTACATAAAAAACAGAAGTCCCTACCACATTAAATAAACAAGAGGAATGGGGGATGTGGCAAAAAGCTAGTAAGCATTGTTAAATTTAACTAAAATTATAATTCAAGTAGGTCTTAATTTACAGGTGCAAGTCCCTTAGGTTTGTTTTAGCAGGTTGGAACAGTGGAGGAAAAGTTCAGTTATTATCCAAAAAAATGTGCACGTGGAAATCTAAATGTAAAAGTTTGCAAAATCATTTAGGCTACATTTCAATAAGATCACCTTTGACTTTGTGTAGGGGAGTATTTTGTTTGAATAGTCATGTTCTTAAAAGCACATTCACCCTCCATGACTACCTAAACATCTGAATATAGACTAGAACAAAATGCTAGGAAGTGAACTGCTAATGCTTTGCTAGTTGTGCTTCTCTGAATTTGTATGTCTGGGGTCAGAAGCTTTCTTGGTGTTCTGCTGGAGTGAGGAAAGCAGACTGCCACGAGGAGGCCTGGTACCTATCTAAACTGTTCTTGCTCCAGCCTTTTGCTGCAAGCTTTTCTCCTCATGATAAACCTCCTATTGATAAAATTAATTTTCTTAATGGAATTATATTGTACAAACTGTATTGAGTTCTGTCAGTCATTGTTAACTGTTCTTTTTGATGCCTCCTTTCTTCCACTGTTACCTTATTTATATAATAACTCTCTTTGTATTTGTGTTTTCTGTCTTTTATTTCTGTCACATTTTTACTAGGGCTAAAGATGAAATCTTCCAGGCAAGATGGAGGTTTAAAGATGTTCTTCGTGTTATCAGTTGTATATTCATCTTTTTATTCCTCTTTGTTCTTACTACTTCATCTCTTCAGGGTAAAAGCTTTTGGGTAAGGGGAATCTATTTTTCATGTGACAAATAGGAGATATAAATCCATTTATGTAGTCCTACTTCAAGTTCCAAGTCTGCTCATAAATCCATGTGTGTTATGAAAGAAGAAATCCACTCCTGTGACTACAGAGTATGAAGAATTTAAAATCAGTGTTCTTATATGTTCAGCTTAGTTGGTTAATTTTCCAGTGTTTTGATGTCCTGCATATTTTGTACCTGGATAAATTTCCGTCGGACTTGCACTCTGGCTACTACTGCAGTGCAGTCCATCAGCATGGCTTCGTGCATCCTTTGCAGCATCAGTTCTTTTAAAACTAATGAATGAACAGTTGAGCCAATCACTTTGCAAAACCTACTTGGTGTGCATTTAAAATGTCCAGCTAACTCTCTGCCAGCTTGGGTGGCAAGAGCAACATGGATAGAACTGGAATAATTGTTGCTTGGGGAATAAGATATTTTGGATATGTTTCTGGGATGCTCTACAAACTGTCATGCAACGACTTTCTGACAGGTTCAAAATATTTAAAATTTCTTTTGAGTGCTGGGAGAGAAATTTGAGTAGAGAAACTTTTTTAAGCTACTGTCAGGTTTACCACTGTAAAGACCCACAAAGTTTTACATGTAAGTTTATCGTGTAAAATAATGAGACAGTATATTTTTTCCCCAAATAATATTATTATCGTTATTATTGTAGGCATTGCAGTTCCAGACTTTCTGCTGACTTAGGTGTCAAACATTTAAAAAAAAAAAAAAAAAAAAACACAACACTTGAAATTATTAGATGAGCTAGGAACTTTTACCTGCATACATTAAGACAGTTTGGATGAAACTACTTTTTAATTTTTAGAGGATGACTCAAATGTGCTCTTGTATGAATTACAACACATGTCAAATTATTTCACGGAAGAACTGACCTAAGTTAAACTCTTTTCACTTTTAGACCTGTGGTATCAAATGATATTGCCTCCCCATTTTGATTCATCAAAGAAGTACCCTCTGCTCCTTGATGTGTAAGTCTTCAAGTTATATGGTCATGTGGTGTTAATACTCACTTTCATCTACTTCAAATGCTTTTAATCAGATTGGGAAACACAAAATTGGCATGTTCTTGAAGTAGTTTTAAGAGGGAATGAAAAAATTTAGGTGTATCCCAATTTGTGATAGATTCCTGTACCATGAGATGGTGTAACGCTTAACAAGGATGTATTTTGCTGGTGACAGTGAGGCAGATTCATTCTGTATCCGACTTAAAATCCAGGATGTTAGCATTAACTTACCTCCTCCTCTGCTCTTGGGGTTCACTCAGAATAACATTCAATGAAATGACATTCCAGAATGAAACCTCAAATAAGCAGTGCATCCTAAAGCTGAAGCAGGGAGTGTGACACTGGTTCTTCCTCAGGCACTTCTATTCATGTTGGTATGTTTTCTTCTAACTGGAAATTACTGAAATTTAGCTATTCATTAAAATAGAAGTATTAAGCTTTTCTTTTTTTTACAAGAAGCTCACTCCAGAAAGAAAGAAATTAGCTGTTAATTGTTGGATACATCTTTATGTAATATAATTTGTTAGCACTGTAATACTTTTTGATACACCTATTGATCATTTTAATGAGCAGTCAGTGCTCTTTGCTATTCAAGACTTATCTTAGTTTTGACTCCATTTTTATTGACTTATCTGGGCCTTCGTTAGGATGATCTTTGCTTCATGGTGATCCATATATCAGAAAATTTTTTGAAAGTGCCAGGATCCATGGCATACAGAAACAAATCTTGATGTGGAGACTTTCTTTTAAAGAAGTCTTTTCTTTTAAAACTAAGAAAAATCAGTTTTAAAGCTCTAAGAGTCACTCTTCCATTTCTTCTCTGTTGAACAGTGGCTAGAATTTTACCATACAGGTACTAACAGAGTGTGATTTCGCAGTCCTTGAGTGCTTCTGAATATTTTAAAATAAAAAAGTTATAATTACAGCTTTGCTTCCTTTTTCTTAGCCTGCATAAGAAATAGTTAGAGTCTAAGGAACACTGATAAGGCACTAAAAATGAAAAAAAAAAAGATACTTCTAATTTTCCCAAATGAAGGCTATTTTTTTATTTCAGACTTTAACCAAATAAATTATGGGTAAGCGGAATAGAAATAGTTAAAGAGCATTGCTTTGAAACTCAGATGACTAGATACGCCAATACAACATTTTGTTTTGAGATTCTGATGAGCTGCTTAAAGGCAGTGTAATGAAAGTTTCTTGTTAAAGTGGAAAGCAATAGAAGAAATAAAATCCAGTCTGCTTTCTTGATTAATGGTTGGCATTTAAAAAAAAAATATTGCTTTTTAGTGTCCAGACAAAGCAGCAATTTGGAATCGGTCAGTGATGCTTTTCTTGTTTGCTCAGTTTAATTTAAAAGTTTACTCTCCTTTAGAGGCTGGAAATTGTCAGCAATAATTGTAAACGCTTGATGCAAGAATACGTGGAGAGTAAATGCCTAATTTCTGTGGCACTTTTCACCCAGGTATGCAGGACCCTGTAGTCAGAAAGTAGATTATACCTTCCAGATCAGCTGGGCTACTTACCTTGCAAGCACTGAGCAGATCATCGTGGCCAGCTTCGATGGCAGAGGAAGCGGATACCAGGGGGATGGAATTATGCACGCCATAAACCGAAGGCTGGGAACGTACGAAGTGGAAGATCAGATAGCAGCAGCCAGGTGAGCAACAGGGAAATGGTCAACACCTGCTCGCTCTTTTCTGTGCTTGTTTTGCAGGGATTAAAAAGGTGAAGTTTTCAACTGTTTTTTTTTAATTACTGTTAAAACATAACTGAATTCTGCATTGATTTTTATATGCTGCAGTGTGTCATTTATGGGCCAAATGTCATTTTATACTTAAAAAGAGCAAAGAGTTAATGCTGTGATACAAATTTACCATATATCTGGTTTTATAGAGACAATAGATGTCACATTAGTAGAAGAGCATGCTACCAAGGAACTTGGAGCTGGAAGTTTTACGATAAGCTTTCTACAACTTCCTGTTGTGATGGAATTATTTGTATAAACTAATTAATCTTTACATTATAGCTTCCATTGATCACTTGGTTTAAGCTTGTAGAACCTCACTTAACCAAACAATGTCAATATGAATCTCTCAGAATCACAAAGAAGTCATCTCATGGTGTTTGCTTTTTGGGATTTTAAAATGTTAAGGAGTTTGAACAAATAGCATTTCAGATTTTTTTATTTAAGTTTTTTTTAAACCCTGACTAGATGTACAGGTGTCAGCCTGTCCCTTAATGCTTCAATTTGAGTGCTGCAGGCAAGGCAGGTGGTGAAATCTAACCTAATGCAATACAAATGTCAGTGAGTGTGGTTTGAGGGCTTTTACAGGTTGTCCAGGTTTGTTGTGTTGTTTTGGTTTTGTTTTGTTTTTTTCCATATGCACAGCTGTTTTTCTGAATTTCTTAGACACATGCCTGAAGTATTGTATGTTTTCATATGCAATAACTGTGATGAAGTGGGAAATGCTTATTTGTACAACAGAAAGAGGCAGACATGATGTATAACAGCAGATACCTGCAATAGATTAAGTGTTTAATTATTCTGTTTGCTTTTAGAAGCTTTTCTGAAATGAGCTTTGTTGATAAGGACAGAATAGCTATTTGGGGTTGGGTAAGTACGCAAGTCCGGCTGGTTTATTATTTAATTATAAAAACTATTTGTTATGCTGACATGTGAGGTGCTGGAGCACTTCAGTGTGTGGCACCTCTGGGGTTGTGGCACAGTCCAATAACTGAACTGATGAAATACTTCTTACAAGTGCCTGTATACGTTGTCCCTTTGCAAGCATTCAGGACCTTTTGAAACAGAAATTAGGACTACCAGAGGGATTAAAAACACTTTAAAGGGATACTGCCAAGTTCCTGTGTACAAGATGAACCCGTGTTAAAAAACAAACACCAAATCAAACAAACAAAACAAAAAAGAGTCCGCACCCAAGTATATATTCACTAGTGTTGCATGCCTCTTTATATTAATTGGATTACTCTAATTTTCACAAAAAGATGTAAAACTACATGTGAACCAGATGCACAGCATGGCTGGAACGTTTTTGCTAGCATCCTGAAAAATATCTAAATCTGCTATACTGTTGTACTTGGCTGTGTTTTATGTCAGCAGTACTTCTATCCAGAGGCCAGATTTCTCTGACCTGATGTTGCTTAAAACCTGTCACAGTAGAAGGTAGTGTTTGGTCGTACATGCATACCCCCTCAGCTGGAAAGATAAGTGTATATGTAGTGTCAGTGACATCTGTTGATTTAAACTCTGTCCTGGGCTGCTGGTTCACTGCTTTTTCTGCTGTCACAGGGAGTATTTGTGCATGCTCTGTTTCTGTGCATCCTATGCTTAAGTATATATAGGATGGCACGCAAGATCTTGAATTAAATTGCTAGCTGAAATTTGGTCACTGCTGGTGACAGATACCGGTGACTAAATTGCTTGATGGTAAGATGATGATGTTTACCTCCACAAAAAAAAGCTACTAAAGGCACCAGCTCTGTGTTGTATGAAGGCAAGCGTAGTAGTATTCATTTTAGTGGGAGGAAAATTCTTTGCAGAAATGGAGGACTTAATGCATTCCCATCTTATACCTGATGAGCTTCAGGATAAATAGTTGAAGAGCAATCCTCTTTGGAGCTAGGTTATGCATCCTGAATACCAAACCTCTGGACAAACAGATTTTCTTTATCTCTGGAGTTTTCAGACTGTCAGCCTGTCACTATGGTTTGTTTGGAGTTTTGTTTGTTTGTTTGTTTTGCCATAGGTTTGCAAGTAATATTTTTACTGTGGCTGGATTAGGCAACATATTTAAACATGCATTTAATTATTGAGTACATGTATTACTTTGCCAGTCTCATTGGGAGGATGTAAGTGTTGAAGTTGGAGCAAACATTTAAGGGGTTTGACCTAAGATACCATTCCATTTGCCTGTAATCTGGTTTCAAGATAGGAATGAGATCCAAAAATTGCTCTTCTTTTTTGAATGTGGGGTAGGCACATTTTCCTAAATAGCCCCTTCAAACTAGTGACATCTCAGTGGTTGGTGACATTAAGTATCTTGCTGCCTGGATGCTCAAGCGTATCAGATATTTTACTCATCTGTGTATCAGGGTAGACTGGGAGTGAATTCTGTGCATGGCAAGGCGTGTGTTGCTGCACAGTTCCTCCCACAGACTCAGCAGAAGATCCTTCACTCCTCAGTCACAGTCTTGCTCCTGACGCTTTGGAGGAGAGTTAGCAAGTTAGCTGCCATAGGTCTGCTATGAGGGAGTTGTAAATTTTTGGGTGCCCTGGTGCAGCTACTCATCAGGCATGTTGTGGGCCCGAGCTCTGCTTCCACCCACTCCCCCAGCACGAAGAGGGACACAGCAGCTCAGCAGTGTCTTGTTTCCTGTCTTTCGCTGCTGCCTGCAGCGCTCCCAAAGGCTGTCATCTGCAGCTGAGTCACAGTTCAGCAGCATTTCTGCCCTTTTTGCCCGGCGAGTTCTCATTCATCAGCGCCACAGCTGCCATGCACTGTTTGGTGCCTCTTTCCCCAGCAGAGCAGGCTGGGTGAGATCTGACCCAAATTCAGAATGGAGTTCATTAATATGAAAAACGCTGAGCCTATAAATGCCCGCTGAACCGTTTAGCAGATGGGCCCCATCCTTCTCTTTCCGACTAAAATAACAGCAATGTTTTCTTCTCAGTCTTATGGGGGATACGTGACCTCCATGGTGCTTGGCTCTGGAAGCGGCGTGTTCAAGTGTGGAATAGCGGTTGCCCCTGTGTCACGTTGGCAATATTATGGTATGTGATGGCTTCCTTGTTACAAGGATTCCCATATGTCTTGCAGTGCACATGCTGCAAAGTGTTGATTCATAGCGCAGAACTTTGATTATCTACTAGATGCCGTGTAAATGCCACTTGGTCTGTTTTTATGAACTCAGGGGTACCACACTTGAGAATTAAACCAATTACCTAAATCTTATTTCCCTTTTTTCAAAGTAAGATCCACAGTTCCAGGTAATCTCTTCAACCTTTAATGGAGGCTTCATTATTGTAATATTTGTAATATTACCTTAACGTGCCTGTGTTGGCTTTCCAAAGCTGCCACGTGTTCTGAGGCCAGTATTGGGTGTCAGAAAGCCATTGCTATTAGACTTTGCTTTGTAATGTAGCAAAAATAGGATTTGATTTGCCTTTGGGTTTTCTTTTTTTTTAAGAATGTAAAATTTGGATTTTATAAATATAATTAATCTTAAGAATAGCTTGATGTGTGGAAAACCTGAATGCGTGGACAAGTCTGTATGTGCTTCATCTCTATAGCATATAAGATTGAAGTTGCATGAAGCTGCAAATACAGTTATAGGAGCCCTTCTCCCACATTTAAAAAAATCATATAGAGTAAGTGCTGATACAATGTGAGCACAGTTTTACATTTTTTCTGGTTTTGATATGTCAAAAAAAAAAATTGAAGGGAAAGCTTTCACTGGCAAACCTTTGCTAAATAAGGCACTTATCTTTCTGCAACTAGCACAGAGACTGTATGATAGCATATTATGTGCTCTGGCTAATTCAGCAGTTCAGATCATACTGCCAGGTACTTTAGCAGTAGTCAATCGAGGATGTAGGGCTGTTTTCATAAGGTTTGGGGCATGAATTTTACCATATGTCAGTAAATACTTTTTAAATGAAGATCAGGATGTCTAAAATTCCACTTTTGGTTGATTAGATAAAGGAGGGATGCATATTCAACATTTTTTAAAAAAAAAAAAAAAAACCAAACCCATGTGACAATGCTGATGAGAAGTCAAATGGATATTAGAAAATTGCAACAGAACATTGATTTGTATGTGTTAAAATAAAGCAGCAAATCTGCAAAAAAAGTAATATATCATGCTGAAAAATATGTGAGAAGTCAGAGATACTTAATTTTTAGTGTATATAACAGAGGCAAGCTGAGTCCTAATATACTGCTACATTTTCAGTTTACAGATTTTTAGTAGTAAACATTTAGATAAAATGTCTTAAGATTTTTTTTTTCAAATGCTAGTAATTTATTGGAAGATTCTCGGTAATTTTCTTAGGATTACTGAAAGAATAACACTAAGGTAACATTGACACAAAGTATGTTATTAATATTCAGTATTCAGGTGTCCATGGCAACAAGAAGATTAAATATTCTGAATAATGATGGTTACCTACACGCCTCATTGTGGAAAACCTGTTTTTATCCTGGTTTGTTTTGTGTTTTTCAGTTTCCAGTATGCATTCTTATTGTTTGTATCAGTTGGTAAAATTTCTGGAATTTTACTACTAGAAATAAAGTAGTAGATTCTGATTTTGGGGTTTTGTTTTTGTGTTATTTTTCTCTTTCATCACAGATTCAATATACACAGAGAGATACATGGGCCTTCCTATAGCAAGTGATAATCTGGACAACTATAATGTAAGAAAAAAATCACTTTATTTCATATTTTGAAGTGTGTAATTTCTAAAGCACTCTGTTTTTCTTTATACACTGTAGCTCCTTTCCCATGGGAAGAAACAAATTTGTTCCTCCTTTCCAGCCGTGACTGTTGCATTGTGCTTTTCGAGGCTGAAGTCTCCTACGTTTGGATTTGCGTGAGGCTGTTGCTCCTTGCTCTATGGTGTGGGCTTTCTGTTTGTTTGGTGTGTTGGTTTATTTTCTCCTTTTTTTTTTTTTTTATACTCAGTTCCATTTGGCTACTTTGCAGACCGCCAAACAAGCTGTAAAAACTGTTTTATTTTAATCACCAAGAAACAAATTTTAAAACAAATATAATAAACTCTTATTAAAGCACACCATACTTTATCTTAAGCATCATTTCCACCAAAACAACTGTACTCCAGTTCTTTCTGAATTTTAATTTTTTTAAAAAAAATGGGTATTGTGTGAACTTTCTCACTTTAAGAATCTGCAAGCTTTTTCCAGGGAAACCAAAATCTCCCAAATATTAGGCAACTTTGACAGGTAGGCAAGTCTGGCTGTACTGTGATCATATCAAACAATTGGTAGACCAATAAGGGCCAGCAGTGTCCGGGATGGAATTCTGGCTCTGTTTCCATGAACACAGAGAGTTCAAGGTCTGTTCTAAAATGAGTAACGTTTGCCCACAAGTGAGGAAATTTCCAGGTGTTCTAATGAGAGCAAAATAACCTGTAATTTGTTCTCATTACGGCATGATGGATTGTTAGACTTGCTCTTCGGTGTGCCAGCTGCTTTTTGTTGCCTCAAGGGATTTTTTGAAGTTGCAGGTAGCTGGGCATAGGGCAGAGCAGCCCAAGCCTTCTGTAACGTTTTGTTGAATTTCAGATGTAGGTGGAAATTTCCAGGTAGTTACTGGAGAACTGTGAGGGATCTAAGGAGTACTTTGTGCCCTGCTTATTGGGATGTTTCACAGAGATGTTCAGCCATGGCGATGCTGGAACCAAACATGGGTGTTAGAGTAAAAGAGATGGTGCATGCTCTGTGTTTGGCTTGGTAATAGGCTAGAAGACATTTTAGCACTGATTGTGTCTAGATGAATTAAAAAAATAAGCGTCGTGGGAGAAAAAAAGGTGGGAGTTGTTGCATGGATTATGAAGTACGGTAAAACATAAATACATACATATATGGACTGAAATGTGTGTTTTGTCAACTGCTGTACGAGACATTCTGGTCAAAATTGAGGGCATTGATAGTGACTGCTGGAAGACTTGGTACTGCAGCTGCCTCTTCTAACCAGCAAGCTGCTCGGGCCCACAGGGGACTGACCAGAAGCCTCCAGCCGCCTGCGTGCTTTCTTCTAAATGTGTTTCTTTAAGGCAGTGGGAACAGTAGGAGGTCTGCGAGGTAGCAGTGTAAATAGAAGTTACTGTCGTCGTGCAGAACGAACGTTAACACTCTGGGTGCACAAAGTCATTCACCAGCTTCACAGCACAGATGGCAACAGAGGACTGTTTAATCCTTTCAAGCCAGGAGTCGGATTTTCTTGGCATAGTATCCATTGCTGGCAATGGCCACGTTGAAACTGCCAGTACCAAAGAGCTAAAGGTTTCAAATGTGTTACTCAGAGGACTAATTGGGGAGAATGGTGGCTAGATGGAGGAGGGGTAATTGCACAGATCAGCTTGTCACACTTCACTGCTGCTTCTAGAGATAGGAAAATCCAAAAATCCAACATAAGCCCACATTTGTTGTTAAAAGCCCCAAATAATGCATCACTTGGAATTTACTTTATCTTGCGGACCTGAAGGGGTGGGGTAGCTCAAGAAGTGAGTTTGTTGCTTTTCATGTAGCATCAATGGATGAGTCGTGGGATTTTGTTGTTGCTAAAGACCATTACTCACTTCAGCCCTGCACAGTCGTGGCTTACAGTGCCTTTGTTCAGTGTCTCAGTCCGAATACCCAGCTCCTGGCCCCTTGTCACTGAGAGCTGTTTCCTGAACTGAATGAGCTTTAGCAAGGGAATGCAAAACATGTACTGAAAGCTTTCCTAGCTGAGGCTGTTAAAGCAGGTTTGAACTGTTAGCTTAATGCTTTTGGGTCTGTGTGCTGCATCATGTATGCTCTATCCTACTTCATCCACTATAAAGCTGACTTGAAAAGTGAAAGGTTGCATAAACTCCATTACTGTGTGCCCAGATTTAAAAGAAACGAGACCGTGTACACAGCTGCTCAGAGAGAAGATGGGTGCTGCTGGGTGCCTTCCTAATGCGCCTTCCTATTACTGACTGTGAATGTACAGTCTTAAGAAACTAGTTGTAAGATGGGTACACCCTATGTTGTATTACTGTGACATTAGGCTTCACCTTTATTGAAGAAGATAACCTGAGATGCCCAATACTTTTGTCAAGAGTCAAGTCTGAGGGATGACTCACACTCCTCGAAGTTGGCTAATGAGGTGTGCTCAGTGCTTTTTAAGGTAGTTGTGAACTATTCCGCTCCTGCATGTGTGGAGTTCGCAGGCTGAATGGCAGAGCAGCTCTCTCCCGGGGAAGAAATGTCTCCGTCGTAAGAGACTTGAGACTAAAGCAGGGCAGAGCTCTAGAGGTCAGATGCAGTAGCCATGTAAAGAATACCAAAGAGACTGTTCAACTTGTGAGAAGATTATTTTGCAGTTCACTCTGAATTTGATATGCTTTTGGCAAGTGTTTGAAACAGTCATAGATTTGGCAATCTTTTTCTAGCAGATTTGAAATGTTCAGTCCTTAAGAACTGCTGCATCATTAGGTTATGCAAAACAGGGTACAATTTTGTAAATATGCCATCTTGTACTGATTTGACATTTGTTCTATTATCTGAGAATATGCTAAAGGGAGAGACCTTCAGTTTCAGCCAAATCTTGTTTGTAGAGTGCTGATAAAATGTTGACTGCTGTGTGATCTTTAGAAAAGGCAGTTCCACTCTGCAGGGCCTAACTCTCAGTACTCGCAGGCGCCACCTTTCAGAACCTTTGTCCCAGCAGTGTAACTGCGAAAGGGAGGCAGTAAATGCAGCAGTGTCTTATCTGCTGTCCACTTGAGGTTCACTCAGCTGATGGAGCTGTCGCTTTGTGCTGTAACTGTGCCCAACGTCAGATTGCTCCCTATCTTGCAACCTTCCTTTTTGGCAGAAGTACTGTGTACTTAAAGCATATTTTAGGGAAGGGACTCTTCATTTTTCAGTGTGGGTACAGGACATGAGACATCACTTGCAAGTGATTTAAAAACCAGGAAGTATCTCTTTTGTGTGTGTTCTTTCTGAAATGTTTTACAAATAGCTTTATTTTGTTTAATGCCTGTCAATGGTGACACCCTTTTTCTAAAACTGCTTTGGAAATGTTGAGTTCTCAGAGGTGTAGCTCAAGTCAGGCTTCCACTTGCAGATTTGCTGTCCCTTAAATGAGCACCAATTTTCTGGTAGAAAGATTATAAAGGCAATCTATCAAGTTTCCCCCTGCACGTGTGGAAAATTATTTGTTCAAAGAATACTGAGGGGAGGGTGTGTAGAGTGGTTGGTTGGTTGGGTGTTTTTTTGGGGGTTTTTTTGTTGGTTTTTTTTTTTTGTCACTGCACCATTACTTTATGAATTGTTCCTTCGGTGGGCTGCTGTACTCCTCATTGTGCTCCTCACTGAATCAAAGTCCTCATTCCAGATTTTGGCATCTTTGTAACTTTCTGTTCTTACTCCGTGATAACAACTCATTTCAAAGGACAGTGTCATGCTTCCAGTGTGAATGGATTTCCATATATTAGATGGGACTTTTGGTGCTCTGCAGCCTTTCACTATCAAAAGAGGGTAATTGCAGTGATACAGACTGGAGGGTGTTTTTCTTCTCTCTGGTTAGCTTATTTTTTAAATTTGGTTGAATAACTATATAGAACTCATTTCACTTAGGAGGAAGTTGTGGTATGCTATTCTGCCATGACAAAAAGAATTGAATATTTATGCTTGCTTTAAAGATTCATAACAGTACAAGGTGGGGGAAAAACAAACAAACAATACATTATTTTGTTCCTTAGTTTTACTATGTGTTTTTTTTCTTGTCCTAGTAGCTTTTAAGTTGCTGTAATATAAACTAGTGCAGGGATTCAGTAATTTCCAGCAGAGAACCCTTATACTGTTTCTAATAGAAGGAAATTTAATTCAACTACTTTTTGCCTCATTATGCTGGTTGTCTTACCAGGCCTAAAGTGTCTGGTCTGTTGTCCCTTTTCTTCATCCTACTCTCATGGCAGAGCATTCTCCTATTCACTTTCCTTGCCCAAATTAAAGATCCTACCTGTAAAAATCCTTACTTTCCTTTTTCTTTAGTACTTAGTCACAGTAGTAAGTCAGGTGGTTAGTATGTTCTAGGGATTATGTTGTTACTGTGTTTTACATTTCTTGCTTGCTCTCAGTCGCTGATTATTATTTTGATCACTGTATTGTCTTTCATTTCCCAAAATGTAGCTTGACTGCTATTTATAGATTTGGTCTAGTGTTTTCTTCCTTCAGGCACTTCTCTATCATATTTGGGGGAGAGCATTGTTTTAAACTTCTTGTCAGCCATTTTTACTAGACACTGATTAAATATTAGCTCTGTTGACTTACCTTCAGGTAAACCAGTGTACATTTTTGTGGGGAAGATAACACATGCAGTCTCTGCAGTAGCTACTCGTCGTAGGGTGCACTGTTGCCATGGCAACTTTTTTTTTTTTTTTTAACTTGTCTGCAGTCGCACAGGAAACCTATGGCAAGTGGTGTGCTGCAGGCTAACGACACATTAGCAACGTATTAAATGTGTATCTAGCTGGCAAAACTCTTCCCCTCTGGAACCGCCTGTTATTTTGCAGACATAACCCCTGGTGGTAATTGCAGACCGGTGCAGAACGGCTGGAGTGCAAGCACAGTGCTCTCAGACACGTGAACAGGCTGCTTGGGGGTGCAGGGAGGTGGGGAGAGGGAGAAAGGGTGGTTGTTTTTAATCTGAAGACCCCAGGCTGTGTCAACAGGAATCAAAGTCAGGTGGTAGGAAACAATCTTCTAATAAATAGCACATTTTTTCTTTTTTTTTTTTCCTTTAATTTCAGAGATCAACAGTAATGGCCAGAGCTGAAAAATTCAAGGAAGTTGAATATCTCCTTATTCATGGAACAGCAGATGGTGAGTTGCAGTTAATTAGACATTTTAGTAGTACAGGCAGGTTCACAATTCTACTACTGACAAAACAAAAGCATGAAGGGGCAAGGCTGTTACATTTACGTCAATAAAATAATACTGCAGTCTGCAATTAATTTGTGTTTCAGTCAGCAGTATTGTGTTCATTGCTTTGCTTTTCCCCCCGAGTAGTGCAGAAGCAATTTTTTGTTTACCTTTTTCTTTATCTTCCACTTTTCAGATAATGTTCACTTTCAGCAAGCAGCGCAAATTTCCAAAGCTCTCGTTGATGCTGAAGTGGATTTTCAGGCAATGGTATGGTTCTGTTTTGTTTATCATCATAGAAAAGGGTTTGTACTGTGAGAATAATAGTAAAAGCTTCCTCTTGGTAGGTATGAATCAAGTGCCATCTTAAATGAAAGTTCACATACTTGCATTTCAGGCTCAGTAACGGAAACTTTAACATAACGCACCCATTATCTTCTGTACAAGAAAAAATGTAAAGCAGCTGCCTCTTGTGTTTTACTTTGTTTACTTAAGCTTTCATTTTGTTAATTTTCTTGTGTCCTCAGATGAACAGCCAAGCTAATCCAAATCTTTGCATATAACCAATGTCCAATGAATAGTATCTTTCTTACAGATAGGCTATAAGGAAAGGTATAACTCCATCTTAAGTCCAAGATAACCTGTCCATCACATTTGGTGTTTCTCTGTTGAACTTGTAAGATTAGCAGTTATTTGCCCCCTTTTTATGCTGTACATGGAAACTCTCAAACTAAGATGCAAGCTCTTTCTTTCCTACCTTCTCCCAGCCCTTGGGGAGCAGTGCTGAAAAGGATGAAGTATGAAAGATATGCTGCACCAGTTCAGAGTTGTCCTTCAGCAAAACGTGCAGGGCTGCAGCTACTCTCCATGCAGAGAAGCCCTGTATTCATTTTGTCATTTAGCATGAATAGATGGTGCATCCTCCACAAAAAGCAGGGACAGTAGTAGTAGCAGCTTCCTACGACCATCATGTCTTTGCCTCCATGCTGAATTAGCCTCATGCTGGGATAATTTTAAATGGCTACACATCTCTTTACGTCTATCACATTTGAGTTCTATTATTTAGATGTAGCTGGAACTAACAGCCTCTCTATTCTTCTTTCCCACAGTGGTACACTGACAAAGACCATGCCATCACCGGTCAAGCACACAAGCACATTTATACTCACATGAGCCATTTCATAAAGCAGTGTTTCTCACTGCCCTAGCACCAGCGTTGTGGTCCCTAGCGATGGCACTTCTCCAGAAGAGTCTCTGGCTAGTGTGTGTTGGGCTGGTATAAACTTCCATGAATCACCATGAAAGCAGAGTCAGCTCTTGGGCTACGTGCGTACACAACGACCTCATAATCCTTATAATGATTCTGCTGCCAAGCAACTATTGCATTTTTATTGATTGTGTTTAATCAGGTCTTATCACCTCAGAACATAGGTAGGGTGCAGACTTCTAGAAAGCATCGTACTTGCTTGAACCAGTACCTTTTGATATTCCAGTCTAAAAGAGAAACAGTCTGGTTTCTGTATTAGGGTAACGAATAACGGAAATGTCACAGAGGAACTAATGGGAGATTAGCTGAGGAAGAAAAATAATGATCTTTCCAACAAAAAATAAATGAACCCTGTGATCATTTCTGTCACAGTACTAATAGAACTTTTAAACATATTTTGTAGAAATTACTTAATGCTTCATCAATTATTTTCACAACAGGATCAAATATACTGCAATGTTCATATTCTATGCAGAATGAAAAACTTTGTTTACTGCAGGTCCTCAAGTTACTATTTTCTCTGCGATCTCTAGGATGGCTACTGTAGAAGTCTTGTGAAGAACGCATGTAACCAGCTTTCATCAGCGATTTTGAATGATACCTATTCAAACTATTGGCACTGAATTTGTTTCCTATCCTAGTACTATGATTATTGCTTACTTGTAGTCAAAAAGGCTGCTGCTCTGAGCTTTTGCACTAGCAAAACCTGATCTGGGAACTCTAGCAGCCCACCACTGTTTCTCTGTGAGACAGAAAATTTCCATTTCCTATTTATGGACTAATAGCATATGTTCCTTGTGCTCAAACTTATAACATTACAATGCAAGCTAGCAGTTGCTTAAAGCAAGGGCTGGACTACAGCTCTCATGAGAACGTGCTATTCAGCAATACTGAAAAAAGTACTTTTCCTTGCAGCCTGCTGGTAAACTTCTGCTTTATCTTCAGCACTTCAGGCAGGCTTCTCCATCTGAAGATTACTTTTCTTAGTTTCACATAGATAGAGAAGATTCAACCTGCTTGTACTACAGGCTGTGCTGCCTTAAAATATTAAAGACCTTAAGCTATGAAAGGATGTCTTTATCATTGGTCTTTATCATTGAAAATATTGCCCAAGAAATGAACTAGAATTTTACAAAAAATCCATTAATTTGGAGAGAGACTTACAGTGAGGTTTCTGCTTTTGTTTGATGGTATCATGTAATGGAATGCAATGTGATTATCTAACAGCTTCTTGATAGTAGATGGCAGCATCTAATTACGTATATAGTTTGGGTTATTAGTGATATTAGGTGTGAGTGTAAAAGTACTTGTATAGACAGATAAAGCATGCAGGAGATGATGGGGAGCACGCCAAGACAATTTATGCAGCTTGTCCTTAAATGAGAAAGGAAATAAAATTTTGGTTTCACAAACAAAAAACTCATTGACTCACAAAATACATTTTTTGGTGAAACAACCTGCAGATGGATATTACAAATATAATCTTGGGCTCATTGTATGCGTGATTCTAATGCAGACTGGCACCACTATTGAAGTTCTGTAGGAAACAGGCTGTCCAAGAAGTTATAGGATCCACATGTCTGATTCTTTTGACTCAAGGGAAAGAAACATAAATCAGTGCAGAGGTCGATGCAGATAGATTATAAGATGATCACTATGAAGTTCTGGATGGCTTGTGTATGGAAGGAGCAAACAGCTGTGGGGTTTTTCTAATAATATCACTCATTCTGTCATACAGAAATACTTTTTTTTTTGTTTTGTTTTTTCTATAATCAAAAACTGAACAAGGCTTGCAAAACTGTAAGTCTACCCTTGGTGTAATTGGAAAAGCGGTAAAAAAAAAAAAACAACTTATCAAAACCATACAATTTTTAGTTTAAAAGTCTTCCATTAAGTAAAGATGCAGTTCTTTGTATCTGACCTACCTTACCAATGTTAGTATCTCACTGGGAAACTTCTGTACTCTCAACACATAATTCTGTTTTAACTGTCTTATCTGTGAAGCATAATGAATACGATACTAATTATCTTATGTTTCTTTGTCTGTAAAGAAACTTCCAAGATACACTGTTAATAGACCATGATGTGACTTTTAAAACAAATGTTTTATTGCTAAATAAAATTGTCTGTCTTATTTTTGGAGAAAAATTAAGACAATAAAGCTGCCTCAGGGAACTGACAGCTTACTTGAGAAGCATGAGCACAGGTAAATACCTAAAACTGAGACCACAGAAGAAAGCCAGCTCATTTCATTAATTGCTAGGAACCATTTGTGCCTGAACTAGTGTCACATGCTAGAGCTGGTTAGATACCTACCAGTTACCTTTGTTTCCTCTGTATTTTTTTCCATGTGAAATAGATACCTAAAGTTTGTTGTACAATACACTTTGTGTAAAATCCTGACGGAAGCTGCTGAAGCCTGAAGTGTGATCGTTACTGTTCTCGGGCTGGGAGGCTTCCAGTCCTTGAGCTTCTTCACCAAAGGGATTTAATAAGATGGAGTCAATGCTTTGAGTATTTGGTTTCAGCAGTAGTACTGGCTTCAAGGCCTAAAACCTTTTCAGTAGCAGAAATTTAGGGTCCTGAGAAAAGCGGAAGCTCCCACAAAAGGCAGTAGGCTAAGCAGCTCTTCAGCTATTAGACACTTTAAATATTGTAGCTCTGAGGAATTTTAAATTGTATGACCTTACCTATTGATCTGTAAAAAGACCCAAGTACTGCTGCCTGATCAATATAATCTCTCTCAAGGGCAAGGGGAACCAAGTCATGACCAGTAAATCAGAATTTAATTCCCACTCCCTTCCTGGAACAGGTCAGTTATGTGCCATCCATGACAATGCACTTGCCATTAAGTCAGACCAAGTAGGCTGCCACCAACTACACCCAGCAAGCCAACACTGATAGAGTTACATGTTTCAATGAGACTCCACTGGGAAATGGAGCCAGACCTGTGCTCTACAGTTCATTAATCTGTGAAGCATATCCAAGTGTCAGGTGGATGTTTAAAATACTGTACCATATTGCATATTCATTCTAGATTTTGCAGTGTAAAAATAAAATTGAAAATTAGTTAGGATAAATATTTATTTTCACATACATTTTCTTAATTGTGAAAAACACAATAGTCTATTCACATGTACACATAAACTTTTGTAATAAATTACATCCAAGAAATTGAGTAATTTTGACCAGGAATATGAAATAAGTAAATATAGCACTACATTTGATTTATATTGTGTCTGATCTCAGAATGTTAAGATTAACATTGGAATAGCATTTAAATTCAAACCACTCTGAAATACTGAACAGAAATACAGGATGCCATTGAATACACTGATTTCTTAATATTCTAAGAGTTGGTCAAGTGAAACTAATACATTTTGATTGTTTACATTATCTGTAACAAAGTCAGCAACATATTAAAACACCACCAGGCCGCTTTCAGGACAAACCAGTATTGAACTTCTATACTAACCTTAAAACAATTGGAATCTTACAATTTATCATCAAGTACACAAAACAAAGCATTTAACCTTAATGCATCAGCCTTTTGTTTCCTAAATTTACAAATACAAACATTGAGTTAAATTATATTAAATGTGTCCGTTAGATTTATTTTTTCCTTCCATAAAGATGGCCTTTAATGGGCTTCAATAATGCTAAACCAGATTTAGTGACCCTATTAGTTTGAAGCAAAATGCAATTATCATTTATGGCTAAAGTACTAAAACACACACTCAAATGCACAGAAAAAGTAGAAGGAATACTTCAAATGTGCTGGATGTGAAAAAGTTGTTCACAATATGGTCTGTGGAAAGATATTATTTTGGAAAGCTGGGGAATGTTAGAGCCCTGTAGATAAGTTGTTATAAAGATTACAAGACTGTCATTCTTATTTGTAGGATTCAAAGTAAGAGTGTAATAATGAGAGTTAGTTTTCATTTAATCATTTAAAAATTTATCTTAAAAAAAATTTAAAATCAGTGAATTCAAAATAACACAAAACTTTTGCTCCACATCTCTATGAATTCAATACCTAATCTTACACCTTGTTTGACACAAAAGAACAGCTTGAAGGCTCAGACAGTAACAAAATCCATTATGAAAAATATCTTTGTAATGTCTTTAAAGCCACATTTTACTTTGTAATGTATTTATGTTTTAATCAATATATACTTGATGCAATAGTGAAGAGTTGTAATAAAACCAACAGCAGGATATCCATTTAAGTATTACACACAATTAATTTCTGAAATTAAGAGGCTTACCGTTGTTACTAGAGCGAGGACAATATATATAAAATATAAAGCCTTTTTTGTGGCTGTATTTTAGGCAATAAAAAGGAAAAATCATTGGGCAGGAGATATAACTGCAGTTGGGGTATAGTTTGTAGCTACAAAATTTTCCATATTATAAAATGGTTTTGGAACATAATGCAGTTGTTTGGCCTACCACAGCAACATTCATACAATGCAAGATAAAATACTGTAATTGCAGATTGCATTTTAAGAAATACTGTACCCATGTTTCACATTAACGGATGTCATGTTGTTTTTCAGCTAAGGTGAGAGAATGTTTTAATATGGATTTTAAATATATATTTTATATATATATGAGCCTATGTTCCAGTTACATACAAATTTGAATATTAAATACACTGTATTAAATCAAGGAAAACTTCACAAATACAGAATCTGACCCTGCAATATTCATTGCAAGAGTAATCCATAACTTCAAAAGGACAGCTTGAGGAGGAAAGGATTATCCTTGTTAGTTTGTTCACAGGGTCAGATCAGTTGTTACTTTAAAAATTTCTTTAATGTTTGCTTGTCAGTTTGGGTCAACTGAAATCATTTACTTGAGTTAGGTGATTTAAAAAGAAAAAAAAGAAATCGGAACAAGTGCTTCCAAGATCATCTTGAATGATGATTAAGTATTCCCACACAGAAAAAGTAGCAAAATACAGTACAAACCTATTAACAGGAAAGTTGAATTTGAAAGAAACTTTGCTTGTTAGCTTTATAATATGAATACTGATAAACGGCCAGTATCAGCAAAGAACATCAAGATTTTTTTGCATTGGCTACTGCAGACTTTTATTCAGATACTAGACAATGTAGACAAGGTGAAATGAGATAAATATTGCACTACATTACCTGTGCTAGTTTGAGATGAAAGACAAAAGTTACAAGGTCAAATAATTTCTATTTAGTAGTTGTGGCACTCCTTTCATTCGTTTGTAAAAAAAATTGACGCACAGGTCATAGACACGTCTCCCGGTCAATACCTTTCCCTGAGTCAGCTTTCTTCTCTTTTCTGATTTCCACACTAGAAAAAGGGAAACAAAACAATAGTTACAGCAGCACTATCATATATATTAATGATCTACCTGAAAACCAACACTGCACTGATATTTTAAATATTTTTTTTCATGCTGCATAGCACAAACTGGGAAGCAAGTGAAAGTATTGGTACTGAATGGTGCAGAAGACACATCAGCCAGCATTTCAGTGATGAGGTAGGTAGAGAATTTAAGATGTACAGACAGACAATTCAGCCAGCATGCAAGCAAAGATAGCTACTTTTGTTTTCCTTTTTCTTTATTTTTTTCTTTTTAATTTTTCCTTTTCTAAGCTGTGGGGGAGAGGAGTAAATACAACTGCTACCTGATTGAATAATGGTAATAGTACAGTTCTCAGATAATACTAGCATTTGCTTAAATGGCATAAACAAGAGGTAACAAGAAGTATTTCTTGTCTTTAAAATGCATACTGTTGCTCAATGTGCATTTAGAAGGAATGTTTCTGAACTAGAGCAGTGCAAGCCAATTTCCAACTGTAATATTTGGCTCTCAGTCTTAACTGGGGAGAGCAGAAGGTGGCTGAGGGCCTTGGGAGTGACAATAGTCCCCATTTGGAGCTTAATACATACTTCCCTCATGTATATATTATAAGGGAGTAACTTTTTTTTTTTAAAAAAAAGCCTGAAAGATCATACAAAAGCTGTATCGCTAAGAACTCTGAAGCAGAGTTCAAGTTTGGATTCAGCTTTTTTTCCAGTTAAAACATTGTTGATTTGCCTACAGAAAGCAATACATATGCAAAGCAGATGATTTTGGGGTT
Source organism: Merops nubicus (assembly GCF_000691845.1). Taxonomy (NCBI): domain Eukaryota; kingdom Metazoa; phylum Chordata; class Aves; order Coraciiformes; family Meropidae; genus Merops; species Merops nubicus. The sequence continues at coordinate 55,757 of NW_008621208.1, read as the reverse complement.
TTTTTGTGTATCAAGGGTACTAATTTACAACAGCATAAATACATAAAAAGTCATGTTATTGCAATGAGTTTCAATCACACTACAAAAATGCAGAAAGGCTTCCACAACACAGGCAAATCAAGCCTTCAACAACGAAGTGGCAGGGTATCTAAAAAAAAATAGATGGTTCTGAGAACAAAACTGTATCAAGCATATAACCTACCAGGTTTCATGGGAATAATTCCTTAACTAGAATGAATGAGAAACAGGCTGAGTTACACAAGGCTTAAAGAAAGCAAGATCAATTCTCAAACTCTTAAGGTGATTCATGCACAATTTTACAATCATCTGACATTTTTCTTCACATAAAAATTGCTTTAAGGATATGATACAATTCAATTCAGCCAAAGCTTACTTCTATGCCTATGGCAGCTCCCAGAGGTGTTAATGGAAATAGCTAAAGAATACCAACTTCTGCCACTTCAACTGCCAAATCTGTCACCTTCTGTAGAACAGTGATAGAATTGGTTATGTTACACTTTATGCACACAAAGGGTATGCAAACAAATTCCTGGGGGGTGAATTTAAAGTGCAGCAGTACAGCAGGCAGCGAGTTACCTGTGCTTAGTAAAAGCAAACACTGAGGATGTGTTGTGTGCCTTACAGTGTATAATATTTCCACGTTTTAGGTCCCTCTGTGATACCAGGAAAGTCTTCCTTCTATTTAGGATTCACATCTCTGAGCATCTCCTGCAGATGTGGGCTTTAATGCCTTGAGAAATTTGGAAAAAAAAAAAAAGGACAAGTCCAGTCTTTTACCAGTAAAACACATAACTGGTGGATCTGTAAGGGACTTGAAGCTCTCTTCCTTCCTCCCAAGGGAGCAGCCTAACATGCCTGAGACGGAAAGTTTGGGACATGGGATTTCCATATCTTCAGGCAGAGAAAGGAACTCATACCATCTATAAAGTAACAGATGCCTCTTTCTCCAATACTTCAAAAGACCAGCTAGGACTGCCTTCTGTATGGGGTCAGATCTTCTGTGTATGTTTTGAAATTGCTCTCTGCAGGGCTTAATATTATAAGCAAAGACATAGGAATACTTAATTACATGTACCAAAGAGGGCTATGTTTCAGATAGGTGCCTTGGTGTTCAATTCTACCAAGACAGGCTCAAAAGAAGACCTTTAGATCCCTAGGAATTTTAATCATGAAAATTAAGGTTGAAAAATTTTGACATTCAGGTGCTTCTATGGTTAGGCAACAGTTAACTAAGTAACTCTCATTTAAATCCTTTCCTTAGACACTTAAATACTGTTATGAGTCTGGGATGCAAGAACTATCACCCACTATGCTACTCACGTATTTGGGGGCAGGGCAGAGCTTATAATAGATACTATCCATGCACCAGGCAGAAAAGTCACTTGTATAAACCCCTCCTGACTAAAATGTCTCTTTGGAGATGACCTTAGTCAACTCAGTATTTGATTAGTGTGAAGAAATTCCAGATTTTATGTATTCCAGAAACCACCCTATATTAATTGATCAGTACCTTATGTAAAAGGCATTACAGGAAATCATGGTACAGCATCATAATATAATTATCCCCATTTATTAATATTTGGGGATATAAGTGTAAGAAAGTAAACCTGGCAACAGGAAAAGGAGTACTAAACAGTTCTGTAGTTGAACTTCAAAAGGCATCAGTAAAATTAATTTCAAAGCAATGTAATTTTTTTCCCTTATGGTAAGATACCCTTCCCTGAAGGGAACTGTGTAATGTAATACCCATGATCTTGGGCATTTGCAAAAATTATCCTTACAAGAGCTACCATTCCAAGCTTTCTTTTTTCTCAGTACTTGCCTAGGATCTTCATGTAACGACACATGCATTTAGAAATAAGTTTCTTTAGCTCTGTCTCTAACATGATTTAATATTATTGTTGTCTATGGTTTTGCTTATCAGAAAGCAAGCCTTCAGGTTTAAAGTTCCTTTAATCTATTTCTGTCTGGGAATCTGAGATGAGCACATGAAAAAGCAGGATTTCAGATTCTTTAAGAGGTTGCAACAGGGCACTCATAAAACCTGTGATCCCTTGGTTCCTTTTCACCAAAGTCTTTTTTTTTTTTTCATGAGCACAGATACAAGAACAGATTGAAAATGAGCCCATTAGAAAATGAATTTCTATTTTACTGTGGTGGAAAGGCCAAATCATCTTTTACAAATGTTGTCTGATCCACAAGTCTATGTGGATGCTCTTTGCTCCAGGGACCTTTGAAAATTTCAGGTAAACACAGTAGATGTTTACATGATCTATCATACCATCAAAAGAAGCAACATTCACCAGAAAAAAGACGACAACTACTGCATACCCAGTGGCTGTGAATGTACCACATCAGTTTCTTCTCTTTCTCCAGGTTTTCACAGCCTGGACAGCAGAGGCATATAAGATAAAAAAACCCTACTGTACATCCTTCTCCCATGCACCACACTGATTCCACTGTGACAGGATCCTTCTCAGCTGACGTGCAGGGTGGTAGGCAAATCAGAACTATGCTAGGCTACTGTGACTGTCAGTGAAACAGCATCAAAATGGGCTGCTCCATGGGTGTCTGAAATGAAGATTCTGTGGTCATTGGCTGTTCATCTTGTTTATGCTGTTTAGGGAAAGGAACAACACTGAAAGGCAGCATGGCCATTTTGGGGGAACGAAATTTAAAAACTTATTTCACTAGAAATTTTTTTTCTCTTGCTGTATCTTTTCACTATAAAACAATGACTAGCTCTTTTAAGCATGGAGTGTGTCTTGAAAACTGGATTCAGAAAAGGGAAGATACAATTTTCTATTTAAAAAAGGTCAACGAAAAAATTTACAAATAAATTCAGTGTAACAAACTACATCTAAAGGGTCTATTTTTAATACACAATAAATTTCAAATTTTAATATTAAGGACATTAATGAGGATGCTTTACATTCCTATTTGAAATGTCTTTTCATTCTGTCCCCCCAAAAACCAACACCAAGTCAAGTCATTTGGGTTCTCAGGTGACACCATTTTGAATTGGAAGATACAAGCAAGGCAAAGTTGGGAGACAGGGTCTTACCTTTGGGATATCAGCTTCTAGAGTGATTAGAAAAGGGAGCTTATGACAAAAATGTGACAATTAAGTAAAAAGCAGTTAAATTTAAAATTTGTGGAAATAGGAATATTTCTCTTAGAATCCCACTGTGCTTGTATTTATTTTCACACTCCTTTAGTAACTCTGTAGCACAGATAAAACTTTGTTGCTTCATTTCACATTTGTCTGGACTAAAGTTTGTAAGTGTTTAACTGTTTTGAGTACAAGTGAGGTAGGCAGAAAAATGAGAAGTAATGCAATCTTGAAACTATTTCCACTCCAAATATTAGTAGATTGCATTCAGGGCACGGGGTTCTTCATACAGATGCCTCCAGGGCAGTGACGACCGCTCCTTTCTCAAGAGGAAAGACCAAAAGCAAGCAGGACGCACGCAACCGCCGTTGTGCGGTATCCAGGGGTGAGCTGGTGGTTCATTACACAAGCATCAGGCATGCTCAACCTCATTTCCCACTGTAGCATAACTAAGTAGCATGCAAATATTTGTGATTTTTTTTTTTTTAAATCAATAGTGAATTTGTGTTTTGAACTCAAAATATTATTATTGGACATAAGTAAAAGGAAACCTCAAGAAACAAAACTGCAAGATGCCAGAGAAATCTTTTTAATCCCTAGCAAAATATTCTAATATTGGTTTGACACCAATATATAAGGTACAGTACAGTAAGAAAAAATTAAAACCTTTTAGAAGGAAAGCTTGACTCCTTGTCTTTTGCATTCTCTGAGGATATCAACAATGTCTTCCACACAGCAGTTTTTGCCATTTCATCAGAAATGTTTATCACAGATGGGTCATCTCTGGGCAAAAAAGAAGTAAGTACACAATAAAACAATGATAAGTCTTTGTTACTTACTAACTCTATAAAAGCCCCTGTGAACTGATAGTGATGACAATAAGTGCAGTGAAAGTTAAGAAATTGTTCAAATTTTAAAATCCTGAACAATTATTTAAATATTCTCTTAAAACACCTTAGCACTTTTTTAGTATTTTCCTCCTCCAACAGTAATTATTCACAATAACATCAATAAAATACATTGTATCACTTCCAACTAATACAGAAAAATGAGAAACGGTGATACTAGATATTGCCCAAGATCTTGCAGCATGCCAGTGGCATAGGTGGATTAAACAAGAATCCTAAGAGCTCCTGACAGTTCTCAAAGTACTTATGCGCTGAAACTTCACCTGCTTTTAAACCAATTTTAAAAGCCATCAGAAACCTTGACAAAGTCAAAGATTTAAAAGATCTAATAAAAATGTCCAAATTCAACAAGCTAATCAGTAACTTTAAGCAGCACTTTGTAGCCATTATGCCCTTGGCTTTAACTGGACTGCTCCAGATACACAGTTAAGAACAATAAAGTCTTAAAAGTTAAGGGCCTGCCCGTACATCACTCCTGACTTCATGATTTACATACACCTTGACATCCAGTAATCTATCAATAAACCTGTTTTCACAGTGTTTTGGGGATACACTTTATCAGCCAATGTCCTGACTCTTCTTTTTAGCTGTAGGACTGTGACCCTTACAGTACAGAAAGGCAGATATTATCCAGGCAACTCTACCTAAGTAAACACACTACAGATGAGCATAGAACATAGCTCAAGGTAAAGAGCTAAGTATTGCTAATATAAAAAAGAACAAAAAGGTATGTCCAAAAGAAGAAAAAACAGACGATCAAAAGTATGATGAATCAATAGTAAGAAATGGGCTGGCATTTTTCAGAGACAGACAGTTATTTGCCTTCGGAGACATTAGACTAACTTTGTCTTAAAACACAAAAGATCACTCTGAGATCATGTTCCTATGAACTCACATTGATGCAGAGTTTACCATCACCGGATATTTCAAATCTTTATTAAGAACATTCTTTCTGGAAATTGTAAATGAGAATAAGTCCTTACAGATAGGAATAACACACGTGGCCATCCCATGACAGGTTTTCATGCTTTTAAGTTGTGTCAGGTCTGCATTATGCCTTATCTACCCTGGATAGCTCTTGATTCACTCACATACCATCTCACATAGGTAGCATCTTAATTAGAATGTTTTACAGTGTAGCCCTGTAAGAACCTACTGACATTCAGTAAGCATTAGGAATAAATTTTGTGACATGTGTAGTTATTTAATTGCAACTCACCTAAAAGAGGAAAGGTATATTTTACCTGTAATGTCCTTCTAGTGGTAACTGAACAGTCCCTTCCTCTTCCATTGCTAACATACTTTGCTCTTCCTAGAAGGAAGGAATATAGACGTGAGGCAGGATATGATGTTGTGAAAAGTGAAATTTATGTACTTTGTCTTTCACCTTTAAGTATTATCTGAAGTTCTTAAAGTAAGATACTTTTCAGCTTTTTTAATTTAAATATTTGACATTTAAATCCCTTTATTTTAAAAGATGTAGCTTCTCTTAGTGTTATTTTTCAATGACAAATAGAGGAGACACTTTTGTAACAATAAAGAAAGGGAAAAATGAGTAATGCTGAGTTAGCAACTGTATGATGCCTTTTAAATAATGTATAACAGGACATATGCACTGCAATGTTAACATGCAAAAATTAGGCAAGTCAAATTTAAGTGTGCACACACCGCTTTAATAGTGATAAAAGTTTTATGGCAGTGAAAGGTAGTGAAATTACACCAATATTAGTTTTCAATTGAACAGTGAAAAAAAACCAAACCAAAACAAAAAAAACCACACAACCTTCTATGAGTAACAGAGAGTGAATTAGGAGAGATATCTACCAAAAATCTGTTTGCCAAACAAATTTATAAGATCTGTCTTAGGGGGAGGGGTGAAGAAAACAATACCCCTCAAGCACCTTGTCCTGCCTGCAAGAACAAAGGAAAACAAGTCTCTGTCTTCAAAACTTCAACACAGGGGTCCAGTGGAAGATTCTAAAGGCTCACACCCCTGTTGGGTCAGGTAAACTATAGCCAGGAGGTTAATGGGCCTCAATAACATCACACTGCCTCATAATAACATGTTGATAACAACAGTGTGTTATCAATGTTATTTTCATCCTAAATCAAGAAGACAGGACTGTAGCAGCTACTAGGGAGAAAATTAACTCCACTCCAGCTAAAACCAGTTTACCCTGGTGCCTGTTAGAAAGTGTGAGCTGGCTCTCCCACAAGAGAGCTCACCATTTCCTGTCAGATCACCCAAAACCCTACATGTGTCACACACATCTCTAAGTTGGTATTAGCTGGAAGAGCCAGTACAGTTTTTCAAAGTAGCAGAATTTAAGTACTCTCCTATTACAACTGTTTTAAAAGTAACAACAATTTTTTCTCCAAATGAGGGAAGTCACTTTGTTCATTCCCATCTCAGAAAGACTTAACTGATTAATATCAAAGCAGCTTCCCAATGAGATCTGTGAGGAGAAGGCATGTATAATATCCACTATAAATGTACAAAGCCTTGGAAAAACACGGCCTAAAAATAAAAACTACTTATATGATGAGATTAGGATCCAATCAAGTAAGTTTCAGATCTTGTCAACTGTATTTCTGAATATTCTTGTGGGTAGAATATTTCTATTTTTAAGAGCTCTGTGAAAACAACTCTCCAATTAATTCCTGAGGCTACATGTCAGAAGTTTTATTACTAGTTAATTTTGTCATTTCCAGGCTTCACAGCTTCTTAAGTTTTTGACAGTTGAACAGTTTTAATAATAGCTCCAAATATTTAGAAATGCCAAAATATGTAAAAAAAAAAAAAACTCTCAAAATAGATAGTGAATAAAATAAAGTAACACCAGAAGATTTTCCCAATTTTGTTTTCTGATGCCATCCTATCAAGCATGGGAAGGAAAGTGACATATAACCAAAACATAAGGATAACAAGAAATTCTTTCCAATAACCAGGCCCAGAAGAAGTGAGCTACCTTAGTTACTTTTGGTTATTCTGAATTGTGATGACAACAGATACTGCAATGAAACAGCTCTCTGGTCTGCTGCAACTCAAGAGAGAAAACAATGACTCACATACTTTAATTTCAGCCTGGTAGTTTTAGAGGCTCATACTAAATAGTAAATAATCATTGTGACGTTTATCACCTAGGTAAAACCTTTTCCCCAAAACATATTCTATGAAAGTACATTGAATATGTCAAAGAAAGCAAAGTTATAGTTCTCCAGGTTACTGACATGGCAATGAGTTGTCAAAGGTCACAGAAGAATCCTAAAGGCAGAGAAATCTAGTTTTCATAGTTGCATGTTCAAATTATTAGCTCATGTCCTATTTCTGCAAATAGAAAATCCTTGCATACACTGTTTCACTGGCCTCAGATTACACCTCAGAGCATCCCTAAGGATATGTTACTGATCTATCCATTCAGATTGTCTAGTTTTTGCAGTACCCTTGTAGCATCAAAAGGTTTTGTCTCCTGGGTTCTGGGCTTCTGCAGAGGTGTTCAGGGCATCTTAGAAGTCATATGCACAACTGTCCCCAGAGCACTCGTTCTTAGGAATGACCACAGCCTTCCAAATCCCAGTCACCACAGCCTCACACCATGCTATTATTCAAAAAAGCTGATTCAGACACACAACTCCCATTTCAAATAACCTGGTATCGACATATTCTACCTACTGCTCCTGCAGTTAGTGTTTCTCCATTGAGACTTGTCCCTCATTTATTTGGACCTAGTGCTGAGGTTCCCAAACAGTTGACATTGATCAGGTGGCTGATACCGGGACAAAGGACGAAAGGCCTCCATCCCTTCCACATAATGTTACTTTATAATCCCACAGTTTTACGTGATATTCAAACAAGCAATTCATGAAGAAGCAGAAAGAGGAAAATACTATCAAATAGATGCAAAACTGGTTAGAAAGCTACACTCAGAAAGATAGTGTTTCACTGCTAAAATACAGGAATGTTCTGAGTAGAAATGTGTAAGAATCTGTCCTGTATGAAGTTCGTAAGAAATTATCTGAAATTCATATTCTTTGAAAGGAGCTGAGGAATCCAGAACTGAAACAGCCAACCAGGTGGCAGTGCCACAGGCTGTAAGGAAAACTGAGGATTTGATTAACAGGGGTAGGCAGTGTCACTGACCTGCCATTCGAAAGTGGAAGTAAATTGTTCCTGCAGTAGCAGAAGGAAGATGATAGCCCAGAGTGTAACAGGAACACTGCACAGGCTTATGACACTGTTGCCTGGAGAAGGCACAAGGTGATGGCCTATGACCTGTGTATGGCTCAGATGTAGCTGAGACATGCCATGCCCTTAAATTCTGCAGTGCCCTCCTCAGGATCTGTTCTGCCAATGACGAGGCCCAACAAAAATGATACAGCTAGCAGGAAGATGAACCAATACACAGACTGTATTGTAGACAAAAAGGACATTCCATGAATGATCGCTGGGGGTACATACAGATCAATCCCTGGTACATGATCAACGCCACCCCCAACGATCTCACAAAAGACATGACTTGGCCCACAACAGGTGGTATGAACAGAGAAACAAGGTTTCCCATAGTTGGCATGGGAAACGGCCAGACCACCAAGTTAAATACATAAGAAAAAGGTGCCCACATGGCAACTCTCACCCAATCCGCCCGCGTTCGCAAAGGTCTAAACAGACCAGGGCCCAGCTCCAGGAGAGTCAGGAGGTCTGCCCTGAACCAGGAAACTCTGTGGAGTGCACTCCACAGACAGACACTCCTGACTCCCTGCAAGTGGTCCCAGCTTTTATCCCCAAGCAGACACCTGACCTTTGTTCACTCAG